>NC_092088.1:50891451-51191451 GCF_045679555.1 Salvelinus alpinus | reverse complement strand
CCACGCGCCTTCCAGAAACCCGAAAATGGAGGACACGTCATTCCAAGAGGATTCATTCCATCTCAGACCAAGATAATCAACTCATTTCTTCTCTCACTTCCTCTTGACATCTAGGGGAAGGTGTATGACGTGCACGTATAGTCATACGTATCATGCCCATTTATAGGCAGGTCCTTGAACAGAACATCGAATTCAGACTTTCCACTTCCTGGTCAGAAAGTCTGCTGCCAAATGAGTTCTGTTTTACCCACAGACAAAATTCTAACGGTTTTAGAAACTAGAGAGTGTTTTCTATCCAATAGTAATAATAATATGCATATTGTACGAGCAAGAATTGAGTACGAGGCCGTTTAAATTGGGCACGAATTTCCCCCAAAGTGAAAACAGCGCCCTCTGTCCTCAACAGGTTAAACTGGTTAAAATCTGTCCTTTGGTCTGATGAGTCCAAATTTGAGATTTTAGGTTCCAATTGCTCTTCTCTTTGTGAGACGCAGAGTAAGTGAACGGATGATCTCCGCAAATGGCGCTCCCACCGTGAAGCACGGAAGAGGTGGTGTTATAGTATGGGGGTGCTTTGCTGGTGACATTTTCAGTGATTTATTTATAATTCAAGTCACAATTAACCAGCATGTTTTTTCCACAGCATTATGCAGCAATACACCATCCCATCTGGTTTGCGCTTAGTGGGACAATATTATTTTTTTTCAACAGGACAATGACCCAACACACCTCCAGGCTGCTTAAGGGCTATTTGAGAAAGAAGGAGAGTGATGGAGTGTTGCATCAGATGACCTGGCCTCCACAATCACTCGACCTCAACCCAATTGTGATGGTTTGGGATGAGTTGGACTGCAGAGCGAAGGAAAAGCAGGCACCAATTGCTCAGCATATGTGAGAACTCCTTCAAGACTGTTGGAAAAGCATTCCAGGTGAAGCTGTCTTAGAAAATGCCAAGAGTGTGCAATGCTGTCATCAAGGCAAAGGGTGGCTACTTTGAAGAATCTCAAATATAAAATATATTTTGATTTGTTTTACACTTGTTTGGTTACTACGTGGTTCCATGTGTGTCATTTCACAGTTCTGATGTCTTCATTACTGTTTAACATTGTAGAAAAAAGTTAAAATGAAGAAAAACCCTGGAATGAGTAGGTGTGTCCAAACTTTTGACTGGTACTGTACATGTAGATATGGGTAAAGTGACTATGCACAGATAATAAACAGCAAGAAGCAGCAGCAGCAAAAAAAATAAAAAATGCTGATGATATTAGAGACTCAGCCAGGGACAGGTTGAAAATGTCAGTGAAGACACTTGCCAGTTGGTCAGCGCATGCTCGGAGTACACATCCTGGTAATCCATCTGGCCCTTTGGCCTTGTGAAGGTTGACATGTTTAAAGGTCTTACTCACATCGGCTACGGCGAGCGTGATCGCACAGTCGTCCAGAACAGCTTGTGCTCTCATACATGCTTCAGTGTTGCTTGACTCGAAGCTCGCATAGAAGTTGTTTAGCTTCTCTGGTAGACTCGTGTCACTGGGTAGCTCGTGGCTGGGCCTCCCTTTGTAGTTTGTAATAGTTTGGAAGCCCTGCCACATCAGACGAGCGTTAATCCTGTATTTACACTTTGCCTGTTTGATGGTTCGTCTGAGGGCATGGCAGGATTTCTTATAAGCGTCTGGGTTAGAGTTCCGCTCTTTGAAAGCGGCAGCTGTATCCTTTAGCTCAGTTCGGATTTTACCTGTAATCCATGGCTTCTGGTTGGGGTATCTATGTACGGTCACTGTGGAGACAATGTCATCGATGCACTTATTGATGAAGCCGGTGACTGATTTGGTATACTCCTCAATGCCATCGAATGAGTCCCAGAACACATTCCAGTATATGTTAGCAAAACAGTCCTGTAGTTTAGCATCTGGGTCATCTGACCACTTCCATATTGAGCGAGTCACTGGTACTTCCTGCTTTAGTTTTGGCTTGTAAGCAGGAATCAGTTGGATTGAATTATGGTTAGATTTGCCAAATGGAGAGTTTTTAATGTCCCTTTGGTAGGATAGTCTTGAATGGAGCTCATCCAGTTTATTCTCCAATGATTGCACGTTGGCCAATAGGACGGATGGTAGAGGCGGTTTACCCACTCGCCAACTAATTCTAACAAGGCACCCGGACCTGGTCTGGTATCTGGAGTAAATTCTTCACGTCCAACTCATTAAATAAAAAATCTTTGTCCAGTTCGAGCTGAGTAATCGCTGTTCTGATATCCAGAAGCTCTTTTCGGTCATAAGAGACAGTGGCAGAAACATTATGTAGAAAATAAGTTACAAACAACGGGAAAAAATACACAAAATTGCACAATTGGTTAGGAGCCCATAAAACGGAAGCCATCTCATCCGGTGCCCTATTCCCTATATTTTAATGAAAATATGGCAATCAATATTTGAATATTTTGGTAACCCGTTGTATAAAAGTGATAATGCCCTCGAAGCCGGTGTTTGGAGGATATACTGGCACAGTTTGCCTCATAACACCTGTGTCAATATCCTCCAAACATCGGCTTCTCAGGCAATATCACTTTAAAATAGCTTCATTACGGACAAGGAAGCATATTGTTTTTATTCAAATCATTTATAGCAGCAGCAAGCTTACCTCAGGTCCTCCTTGTCACTCTTTGCTCTCTCCCTCTCAAACTGAACAGGACATCAGTAGGCCTAGTCCGCACGAAAAGATATTTCATTTTTGGAACAAGCCTTTGCCTCGCCTCCTGAAGTGCCACCATACACAGCACAGCCATTGGTTAATCAGCACAAATGTAGGCCTAGATCAGCAAGAGTGGGCAGGCCAGGGCTCATGACTGGGGTCGCCCATCTATTGCAGTGTGTAATGCTATATAGCCTAGTTTTACACCATCCCAGCAGTGCAAAAACTTGGGAAGGAAGTACATTTTCTTAGAAACATAACTTTGCCCTGTGCTTCCATGAGCATGCTCTTCATATCACCTAGCCTTAGGCCTATAGCCTATAGTATAGGCCAGGGGTATTCATCTCGTACCCTATGTGGTCCGGAGCCTGCTATGGATCATTTCACTGAGTCCACACTAGGTGCACTTGATATTGCGTGCCCAGCAGAGAATCAGGGATGAGCATCAGGGATGAGCATCATTTGCGACCAAAGATTTGTGCTTGGTTAAAGCCTAGGGTTAGTGTAGTTCAGTGCTAAACAACAGCAGTATCAAAGCACTTGCCACATTGGTGATTGATAAATGACATTATAGCTACACAAATGCACTTGAAGCATTGCTTACACACCATGACCGTCAGCTTTTCTAATAGAAACGTCTCAAGGCTCTTTTGCTTCCTAACTGATATTGCTAGGCAACATTTGCTGAAATAAACCTCCACCAGTCTAACGACAGCCCTGAAGGCAACGTCAGATGAACAAATTCATTATATCTCAACAACCCTTGTTGGGGCCCAAGCCACCTAACACACTGTTAACCAGCTTTCCCCGTTTAACATGGCCAGACTGTTCACTGAAAAATGATACACATTTTGTTTAAAGGAGATTACTATTATCTGAATTATGATGCTTCTCACCCCTTCGCACAAAATAGAGACACGTTATACAGAGGAAAAACACAGACTACTTTTTTATTAGGGTGAAAAATGGAAAGAGCTGGACTTTGCCTCCAAGACATTTTGTGAGCATATTATTTTACAGTGGTTTGATCAATTTGTCTGTCAACCTTGCTGAGATGTGGGGGGGCTGGAAAAAGCAATTTAGCTTGTGAGGTCCTCAATAGAAATGTACTACAGAAGCCTGTGTGTGACACGTTGCATTAGAACTTGAGTAGTCTGTATTGCCTGATAATGTTGCAAGGCGATACTGAAATCATTCATTCTTTAACAGCTACCAGTATTCTGCAATTTTGTAACACAAATAATGCATACAATATTTGACAGAAATAATTGATTTAATTCAAAGGCAAAGCATTAAAGGGCTATATTCCTGCATTAACAACAACAAAAGCCATTGGACAAACAGAAAATGTGGTGCTTTAACAGGAACTGTTAGAAGAACTGCCGGCCAGCCCACGTATGCTTCCACAGAAAATTCTTATTAATACTACACGGAAAAACAACACTCTCTCATTTGCATATAGATATAAACAATATACTGTATTTGTGCATCTGAATTCCCATCACACATGGATCATGTGATTCGCTGAAAATCCTAAGTGGCTCAAACCAAAATTATCGTTACACATCCCTATGTCATAAATCTGTGATTTTTAACAGTGCACATTGTTTTTAGTTAATGATTTTCATCTGTTTGTTTTTCTCTGAGAGCAAGGAAATGTACCATATGCTCTTCCAAAAGACAAATGATTAGCAAATGAAATTCTGGACAGCTGTCTGACTGAAAGCGTTTGGTTGATAGCATTCTGCTACCATAATTAGCTTAAGCTTTGGGTTAATTACATTTCTACCTGGATATGCATAATAATAGCAGCACCCTGCAGAAAGCCAAGGAGATCCACAGTATACCAGCAGCAAAGGCTGTCTTTTCATTTTGTATTTCAAAAGCATATTTTAATTTCAAGAGGCAATTTAACAGGAATATTGTCAAATGTTGTAGATTTTAGTTTCCAAGCCAGATAATTCTGAAACAATAGGGGTGTATTATGTGGCAGAAATACCATTTCTGAATGTAATTAAAATGGATGAAAGCAATCACTGATTTTTAAATGCTTTTGTTGAGCATCAGGCCTGCTTGTAAAAGAAATACCCATCGAGGGGAGAAAGGGTCTTTACATAAGGAGCTGTACAAGAGTAAATTAGTATTTTGTTTAAATGTGCTCATTATGCTTGTGATAGTAAAGCATAAGATAGAAAGACAGCGTTACACATAAGAGGAATGGATATCCTCTGTGTTATAGTCTAGTACCAGTTAGTATAACCTATACCCTCCATTGTCACAGACCACGTGAGGTTGAGTGTGTGTGATTTGTAACTGCTATTCCTCTACATTTACACAGTCAAACTGTCTAATAAGCATACCTAAGCAGCTATATTCTGTCTGTTACCCAAGCTGTCACAGCAGTTTTAACACACTATTAACACTAGTGTGAATGACCTGGAGTGGTATGTTTATCTATTTTTCACACTCATGCAGTGTTGGTAATCAATGTGCTGGTTCACACCAAATAGTGTTAGAAACCTATTCCTGTTTTCTGGGCATGTTTGCCTGATTCATGCTCATCAAGTCACCAGTCAACCGTATGCCTCTTTCTGGGGACGGGAGTGGAGGGGAGTGCTATAGATTTTGAGTGGATGTGCCAATTCTTAAAATATCCCTTAACACAGAGAGACTGAAAAAAGGCACATCTGACAATCAAATCTTTGAGCAATTTTTTAGAAGCAATAATTGACATTTGTCTTTCCTTTTATATTAATTCATGAAATGAAACGTTAGGTTAGACCATGTCATAATTTTATATATATTTTTTTTACAATGGCCTTAGGTACTGTACATGTATTGTGTTTATCTTGCCCATTGCTCAGCTGCAGGTTCATTAAGGTGCAGTTCCCTCTGGCCCTTGGACCCATCTGTGCTCTGTCTATTGCTGTGTCTCCTGGGACTCTTGTCCCCAATCAGGCTGCCTTTGTCATTTCATGTGGAAACCAACACCTGTGTTGACACACTACCTGTAAACTGCCAACACAGCCATTCATTTGTGTATGTAGATTCACTAAGGGCTGAATCCTAACTTGAGATTTGTATGAAAATGTTAGCACAGGTTGGATTTAAGTTTGTTTTAGAACATCCAGGGATACTGTACTTTGAGATATCTTTCTAAATGTTCTATAGTTATCCAAAAACATTTGATGGTAGCATGATTCCATGTGGCTTGTTTTGAGACTGAAAGTATTCTTAATTTGTACTATACATCACTGTACAGTGTTTAGTGTACTGAGGCATTAAGCAGGAAGGTGATTGTGTTCTGACATCTTGGAGAGGAGTGTGAGTCAATTATGCCCAAGTGTTGTTCTTGCTTATCTTCCTGCGGCACCAAACAAGGATTTAGTCAAGGATTTAGGGGTGAGGGGGCGGTGGTGGGGATCATGGTAAGCAGTTCACAACAAAACACTCAAAACTCCTGGGAAAGGGCACTGATTTAAAAATAAATTACAGAAGACGAAGCGCTAACACTCAAGGGCCCGCAGCAGTGCTGGCATACACAGGTGAAGATTAGCCTCCTCACTAATCAGAGGAACAAGGTAGTCATTTGCTCCGAACACAGACAGTAATTAGGAATTGGTGACACTGGATTCCCGTAATGCCTTTGTGCTTGACCATGGTCAAATTTTGACAGAGGCTATCCATGCAGGGTCGCTCTCCCGCTCTCTCAGCCCGAGACAGTTAGCTTGTGTGGCTCCATAGTTCCAGGGGTTCCTTAATACATTGATGTCTCCCTCACTGGCTTGTTACTGTAACACTCTGGTAATTAGAATCTCCTTGGAAAACACTCGAGACGAGAGGCTGAAAACACTATTAAGATACATATTGCTGAGTTGGTTGTATGTATACATGATAGAGTAAGAAATAAGGCACTGGTAATGTGGATCTACTTTACTCTGCTGGGAGTAAGCCGTATGCTACAGCCAGCTTGAAGTACCTCACTATCTCTGTGGCTGTTGTAGCTCAATACTGTAGTGGGCTACCAACGGAATTTCAAATGCTTGATTAAGCAAATGGCTTACAATTGTATCTTAACCTTTGCCTTGAAGTCTATCAAGATCGTCACATTCATAGAGGCTGTATTTTATTTTCATTTTTAGACCGTCATTTCAGGCTGTTTTCATGCCCTCTCGAGTCCTGACATCTCTGAGTTAAGTATCTGCTTCTGTAAGGCTAAGGGAAATATGGACTGGTCTTGCCCTTTTCTGTTTCATCCTCTGACCCACCATGTTACCCATGATTGGTAAGAGAAAACTCTGACAAGTGGTGTCAAACGTGGCTGCCAATCGAGACAGGATGAGCAAGATCACACTTCACAGGATGGAGGCATGAAAGCTGAAGTTTTTTCCTCCTTATAAAATACTCTGAAAATTACATTAAAGTAATTCCTTTCAATGACGGTAGATACTGTCACCAATGTATGTTCCTGATACACACTTTACAGTAGTGTAAGTCCTACTGTAGAAGAGCTATAACATGTTTTGACAAAATATGGAAACAATATTTTTGGAAATGCAGTATAGCTCCCTAATTATTTTTTTAATGTTCATACTAGTGTAAATTAAAAGGTAATCCTAATAGCTATGGCCATCCTAATAACTATAGTGAACAAAATATAAACGCAACATGCAAAAATGTCAACAATTTTACTGTGTTACAGTTCATATAAGGAAATCAGTCAATTGAAATAAATTTTTTAGTACCTAATCTATGGATTTCGCATGACTGAGCAGGGGCGCAGCCATGGGTGAGCCAGGCCCAGCCAATCAGAATAAGATTTTCCCCACAAAAGGTCTTTATTACAGACAGAAATACTCATCCGTTTCATCAGCTGTCCAGATGTGGAGATGCTGGGCTGGCATGGTCACACATGGCATGCAGTTGTGAGGCCGGTTGGACGTTATGCCAAATTCTCCAAAACAACATTGGAGCGGGATTATGGTAGAGAAATTAACATTCAATTCTTTGGCAACAGCTCTGGAGAACATTCCTGCAGTCAGCATGCCAATTGCACGCTCCCTCAAAACGACACATCTGTGGCATTGTGTGGTGTGACAAAACTGCACATTTTAGAGTGGCCTTTAATTGTCCCCAGCACAAGGTGCACCTGTGTAATGATCATGCTGTTTAATCAGCTTCTTGACATGCCACACCTGTCAGGTGGATGGATTATCTTGGAAAAGAAGAAATGCTCACTAACAGGGATGTAAACAAATTTGTGCACAAAATTTGAGAGACATTCGCTTTTTGTGCATATGGAAAATGTCTGGGATCTTTTATGTCAGCTCATGAAACATGGGACCAACACTTTAAATGTTGCGTTTAAATTTTTGTTCAGTAAATTGAAATGCTCATTTCATTATTTGTATTATAATTCAAATAAAATAGAGTGGTAAACTACTCTTACACTGCACAGCAATGATTTATGGTATATTGGAAATCGATTGTGATAGACGGACAATATTAGGAATTCTTTCAAATCACGATCAACCATAAAGGGAAATATTCTGTCCTCTGACACAAACCCACGCCTATGTGGAAACTGATTCAACCAATGAAAAGCACAGGTAACATGATGTTACAAATGTTCCAGTCTAATGTTCCAACCAACCTATTTGTAGGTTGGTTGGTTTACAAAACTGTATGCAATTTGGCTTTCTTTTGTTTATCTCAAGACACAAGTATTTCTCCTGGGAGAGTGTTATTGTAATTGGAAGAACATTGAAGACATTGATTAGATATCTCTGGTCTCTCATTTCAAGGTCAAGGTTTCTAATCTTCCTTCCATAAAGTTTATTTTTTCAATTTGTATATTCTTGTGAAAGATAGATGTGGTTATCTATCTTAAATAACTCTGAAGCTTAAGTTGAGTTTACAACTTGCATATGATGATAAAGAAGACAAGCACCCAGCCTCTCTCAAAGTGTGTATGAGGGGCTTCAACTAAACTAACTTTGTGAAATTTACCAAATAACATTTACGTTTGTTGACTGTATTATATTGACTAAATGTCAATGTCTGATCACTCAGACACCCTCATGGTGAGGGTGTGTAGCAGAGGGCTGTGGGATAACAGTCATAGTGACAGGTCTGAAGTGTGAGTGGAGGGCAAAGGTCCCCTGCCTTAAGCAAAGGTGCTCTAGCCTCTGTCCAGTAGATTGTAAGGGCCTGTGATTCCAACAGGACATTTCCACACACAATATCCCCGAGCTGTCAGTGTGCAGTGGCTGGAACATCCTCACTGAGAGAAAGAGGGGGTGGGGGGGGGGGGGGGTGGATCTGGAGAGGGAATAGAGAAATTCAGAGAAGGGAGAAATGAGGAGAGAATGGTGGAGCAGAGATTGGGGAGGGGGAGAAGGGAGTGAGGGAGAGAGACAATGACAAGTAGGGGCTGACTGGGCACTCACCCATGCCGAAAGAGATTGCCATGAGCCAGAGCCATTGTTTGACTCGGCCTCAGCATGGAGCTGAGCTACAGTAGGTCTCTCTGAGTTGTCAGCACTTGACTATAAACTCAACTGTGGTTTGGTGTACTTTGATATGAGAGTATTTACACTTTTTACAGTGTTTACACATACTGTAAAATAGCACCGCTGAGAGTTTCATTACAGCCACAAACACCTAGGTTATGTTGCTCGCTGAAAACTGAACTGCACCAGAACACACTAGTAAACCTCAACCAAGGAAGTTGATTTTTTTTTATGCAGAAGTGTTAAAAAGTACACTATGTTCACTTCCATATTAAGAGGGTTAGAAAAAGTATGCTCTTTTTGAGTAACAAACTAAATGTGTATTACTGATACTATACAGGATAAACCAATAATCCAAAAGGCACTTAAATGGGGTCATTATTTATTTACTAGACTGTACACCAGTTAATTATTGGAATTGGTGTCGTCGAGCTGCAACACAGCTTGAGGTCTACTTTACAGAAATGCTCATGTTCAGAGATGGCTATCCTGGTAGGGTCTTTACATGTCAGATATGGGTCACTTCCACGGACCTACAGAGGTTGGTTAGCATCAGAGAGCAACCTCATCTGTCTTAAATGATGCCAACTCAACCATAGGCAAAGTGCTTTCCCAGATGCAAGTCCAAGTTTTGTCTGTTGCTTGCAGGCACCCCTTTATATTGATGTGCTGCCTTTTTTAGTCTGGGACTAAACTAGTTTTAGGGAGAGAAGAGCATTACTGCCATAAGAACAATTGTAAATCCTAATTGTAAATCCTGTTCTTTTGAACAACTGATATACAATAACACTGCTGCATGACGCATGATATACTCAGCTTTTGATGTGATGACAAGCTACTCATCTGTTTCGTTCACATCAACAATGTTTTTCAGGTTGCATAAAATGTAATACTTTTGTCAATACTCTGTCATTCATGAACTTTCATTCTTGGCTTTTATTACACACATATGACATGTATGATACTGTCTAACCAAGAATGATCCGATATTAATCATTTTTTATTGAAACGTTGTGCTTCTAATATCTCTCACAGGAGTGATGATGCCTCCCTAAACTGTGCGGTCACTGTTAGCAATGGCCAAGAGGAAATGAGCCCAGAGTTGCAGGGCTGCGTGGAATGGCGTTGGGCCTACTTCAGCGAGCTGTGGACTGTGGGGAGGCTCCCGCTCCCGCTCCCGTTCTTTCACCACCCCACCCTGCATGGAGGTCTGTCTGTCGCCATGGATAAATATTTGCAAAGCCATGACTGGGATCAGGCTTTCACTCTTAATTGTCAGTTACATCACTTACACTCTCTGGCTCACTATGTTATAATAAAGTATTTTATGGCAGAGAGCGAACAGAAGAGGCAGAGAGAGAGAGAACAGAACCCGGAGCTGTAACTTGGTTGAGTAATCTGTGGCAGCCCTTACCGCGCATGTTAGTCTTGGCTGCTGTTCCCATGATTCTTGGCACATTCTTTGAAACTGATCGAATTCCACTCTTGACATTTTCAGACAGGAAGCTTTTTTAAATGAGAACATGTGAACGGTAGTAAAGTTTCAATGAGGGCATTGTTGGCTTGACCAGTCACCTACAGCAGGGGACAAGAGAGCCTTCACAATAGACAGTTAGTGTGCTTTCAAGTAATAGCTGTGATTTCATAGTTTGATAGATCATTTTTTATTGTTTTATTTTATAAAACCCATTAGTTGATGCCAATGGCGACAGCTAGTCTTACTGTGGTCCGACACATAACAAAAATACATTACAGAGAAAATACTTTACAATTTACATACATTTAAACACATTAACATGTAGTGTGTGGTGTGTGTGTGGTGTGTGTGTGTGTATGCGTGTGCGTGTGCGTGTGTGTGTCTATCAGTACATACACACAAAAGTAGGTCACATAAGGGAGAGGCATTGTGCTGTGACGTGTTGCATAATTCATTTATTGAAACAATGTTTGCTGTTCACTTGTGCTATATGAGATGGAAGGGAGTTCCATGCAACCATGGCTCTGTATAATACTGTACGTTTCCTTGAAATTGTTCTGGACCTGGGGACTGTGAAAAGACCCCTGGTGGCATGTCTGGTGGGGGTAAATGTGTGTGTCAGCACTGTGTGTAAGTTGACTATGCAAACAATTTGGAATTTCCATTACATGAATGTTAATAATAAAAACAAGAAGCGATGCAGTCAGTCTTTCCTCAACTCTTAGCCAAGAGAGACTGGCATGCATAGTATTGATACTATCCCTCTGATTACAATCAAGAGCAAAATGTGCCGTTCTGTCCTGGGCCAGCTGCAGCTTAACTACATCCTTCTTTGCAGCACTTGACCATATGAATGGAAAATAATCAAGATAAGATCAAATTAGAGCCTACAGGACTTGCTGTGTGGAATGTGGTGTCAGAAAAGCAGATCATCTCTTTATCACAGACAGACCTCTCCCCATCTTTACAGCCATTGAATCAATATGTTTTGACGATGACAGTTTACAATTCAAAGTAACACCAAGTAATTTAGTCTCCTCAACTTGCTCAACAGCCACACAATTCATTCCCAGATTCAGCTGAGGTCTAGAACTTAGGGAATGATTTGTACCAAATACAATGCTCTTAGTTTTAGAGTTCATGACCAGTTTATTACTGGCCACCCATTCTAAAATGGACGGGATCTCTTTGTTTAAGGGTTGAAGTGATTTCACTGGCTTTGGTTGCTGAGGCGTATAGGCTTGAATCATTAGCATACATGGATACACAGGCTTTGTTTAATGCCAGTGGCAGGTCATTGGTAAAAATATAAAATAGTAAAAGGCCAAGAGAGCTGCCCTGCGGTACACCACACTTTACATTTTTAACATTAGAGAAGCTTCCATTAAAGAAACCCCTCTTTGTTCTATTAGATATATAGATCTTCATCCACAATAAGGCAGAGATTGAAAGACCATAACACATACCATTTTTCAACAACAGGCAATGGTCAATAAAATCAAAGGCTGCACTGAAATCTAACATTACAGCTCCCACAATATTTTTATTATAATTTTTTTTCATCAGTAATTTGTGTCAATGCAGTACATGTTGAGTGCCCTTCTCTATAAGCATGCTAAAAGTATTTTGTTAATTTGTTAATTTGTTTACGGAGAAATAGCATTGTATTTGGTCAAACATTTTTTTTTCCAGCAGTTTGCTAAGAGCTGGCAGCAAGCTGATAGGTTGGCTGTTAGAACCAGTAAAGGCTGCTTTACCATTCTTGGGTAGCAGAATGACTTTGGCTTCCCTCCAGGCCTGAGGACAAACACTTTCCTCTAAGCTCAGATTAAAGATATGACAGATATGAGTGGCTATAGAGTCAGATACCATCCTCAGTAGGTTTCCATCTAAGTTGTCAATGCCAGGTTTGTCATTATTGATTGACAACAGTAATTTGTCCACCTCTCCTACACTAACTTTACAAAATTCAAACTTACAATGATTTTCTTCCATTATTAGTTTTTTTTGTATGCATGAATATGATGGCTAACTGTTCATTATTGGCATTTCCTGCCTAAGTTTGCCCGCTTTGCCAATGAAGTAATCATTAACATAATTGGCAACAGGAAATGGTTTTGTGAGGAATAAGCCATCTGACTTGATGAAAGATGGAGTTGAATTTGTCTTTCTGTCATTTAAAGTACTTTAATCTAAAGTTTTTCTCCATAATTCTTTATATAATTGATCTTGGCTTCATAATACAGTTTCTTCTTCTTTTTGTTGAGTTTAGTCACATAACTCTCAAGTTGCAGTAAGTCAGTCAGTCAGATGTGCAGCCAGACTTATTAGCCACTTCTTTTGCCTCATCTCTTTCAACCATAGAGTTTTTAAATTCCTCATCAATCCATTGAGCCTTAACAGTTCTAACAGTCCTTTATTTAACAGGTGCATGTTAATCAATACTTGGAAGAAAACAATTAAAAAAACTGCAGCATCTGGATACTCCTTATTAATCACATCAGACCAATAAATATTTTTAACATCATCCACATAAGAGTCACAGCAAAATATTGTGTATATACTATTTTAGGCCCAGCTTTTGGAACCTTGTCTTTCATTCTTTCATGAATATGGCTGGGATCCTGTGATCACTGCATTCAATAGGTTCAGATACAGCTTTAGAACAAAGTTCTACAGAATTAGTAAAAATGTGATCAAAACATTTGGATGATATAGTGTTTGTTAACCTCTCTAGGGTATGTGGGACGTTAGCGTCCCACCTCATCAACAGCCAGTGATACTGCAGGGCGCCAAATTCAAAACAACAGAAATCCCATAATTTAAATTCCTCAAACATACAAGTATTTTACACCATTTTAAAGCTAAACTTGTTGTGAATCCAGCCAAAGTGTCCGATTTCAAAAAGCTTTTACAACGAAAGCACACCAAACGATTATGTAAGGTATGAGCCAAGTCAAAGAAAAAGACTGCCATTTTTCCAGCTAAAGACAGCATTAACAAAAAGCAGAAATAGAGATAAAATTCATTACTAACCTTTGATAATCTTCATCAGATGACACTCATAGGACTTCAAGTTACACAATACATGTATTTTATGTTCGGTAAAGTTAATATTTATATCCAAAAATCTGAGTTTAGGCAAGACGCTACTGTATCACTTGGCAAAAAGCCTGAGAAAATGCATAGCGCCACATTAAAATGAATGACTATGGAAATTACTATAAAATCAAACTTTCATTAAGTCACACATGAAAGATATCAAATTAAAGCTACACTGGTTGTGAATCCAGCCAACATGTCAGAATTCAAATAGGCTTTTCAGCGAAAGCATACGATGCTATTATCTGAGCATAGCACCATTGTAAACAAAAGAGAGAAAACATTTCAACCCTGCAGGAGCAACACAAAAGGCAGAATAAAAATATAATTCATGCCTTACCTTTGACGAGCTTCTGTTGTTGGCACTCCAATATGTCCCATAAACATCACAAATGGTCATTTTGTTCGATTAATTCCGTCGATATATGTCCAAAATGTCCATTTATTTGGCGCGTTTGATCCAGAAAAACACCGGTTCCAACTTGCTCAAACATGACGACAAAATATATCAAAGGTTACCTGTAAACTTTGCCAAAAAATTTCAAACTACTTATGTAATACAACTTTAGGTATTTTTTAACGTTAATAATCGATAAAATTGAAGACGGGGTGATATGTGTTCAATACAGGATTAAAACGATATGTAGCATGCCTTCTGTTTGAATGAAACGCATGTCTAGGACACCAGGAGTGCCTCGACTTCAAGATGGCCGTATTTCTTCATTACACAAAGGAATAACCTCAACCTATTTCTCACGACTGTTGACATCCAGTGGAAGCCGTAGGAACTGCAAGCAAGTTGCTTAGAAATCTGGTTTCAATGAAAACTCATTGAAAAGACAGTGACCTCAAAAGAAAAAGATTCTGAATGGTTTGTCCTCGGGGTTTCGCCTGCTAAATAAGTTATGTTATACTCACAGACATGATTCAAACAGTTTTAGAGACTTCAGAGTGTTTTCTATCCAAATCTAATAATATGCATATCTTATCTCCTGGCGATGAGTAACTGGCAGTTGAATTTGGGTATGTTTTTCATCCAAACGTGAAAATGCTGCCCCCTACCCTAAAGAAGTTAACATCCTTGCAGGTTGATCAATAACCTGAACCAGATATCAGTCACTGGTTACAGTGAGAAGCTTCCTTTTGAGCAGACAGCTTGATGAAAACCAGTCAATATTCAGGGGTCCAAGAATGTAGACCTCTCTATTTACAACACATACACTATCAAGCATTCCACACACATTATCTAGATATTGACTGTGTAGCACTTGGTGGCCTATAACAATCCCCTAAAAGAATAGGCTTTAGATGAGACAGGTGAACCTGCAACCACAGCACTTGAGTAACACCCTAAAAGCATTCCAGGGATATGGATTGATAGAGCACACAGCAGTACATTTGACCAAAGCTAGGTAGTCAATTATCAGAGCATTTTCTGTCAGAATAAACAAGCACCATAATGCCATAACACATTGTTGAAATTATACACTTTTGAGGATTCAAAATAATTTCCAAGGAAATGTCAATATAACTCAATTAGATTTCATGAAGTCGGATACTTATCATATTGAAACAGATCATTCTCCAATTAGGTTTCATTTCGTAGGAAATAAAGTGCACCTACACCGAAAAATATGACAGCACTCAAATGCAGTCCATTGCATGTACTCAACAACCATGCTATTCTTCCCCTGCAATCAAGTTTTAGTTGCACTCTAATTTCATGCAGATCCACACAGTGCTTGAGTGATGGCATTTTCAATGAGCAGGTACTCCATTGAGAATCAGTATACAGTGATCCCTCGCCACTTCGCGGTTCACTTATCGCGGATTCGCTATTTCGCGGATTTTCATAATGCATTTTTTATTTTTTTTTGGTGCATTGTGCTCTGCATTCTGATTCGCTAAAAACTCACTCCCGCTTCTTGTATCAAAACATGCTACGAATTGTGCTATCATTTTGTCGTCTCGTGCAGTTATGTGTACGTACATAAAACAGCTTGGCAAATTTACATTAAGTTGGCCAGGAAGGAAGGAAGGACTAACGCTTGGTCGCTTAGCAACCATGGTGCGAATGGCCACTGAACTTAAGCGAGTAGCTGAGGAATGGGACCCTTTGATGAGCCGTTCATTACAGTTCTCCAACGTAATCGATGGTGGCATGTCGGTGTACAAGGATCTTTTTGCAAAGAAGAAAAAAGAGCGACAACAGCTGCCTATCACTATGCTCTTCTCCCGAACAAACACACCTGCACCGCGGGCTTCAGAAGAAGAGAACACTGCAGAGCGCAGTCAGGATGCAGCGGCCCAGTCTGAAGAGCAGTGAAACGGCCTACACGTGAGTCACTGTATTTGTATACATGTAATAGTTGCTAATTGTAAAAAAAAAAGAAGTTTTCTATTTCGCGGATTTCACTTATCGCGGGTCATTTTCGGAACGTAACCCCCGCGATAAACGAGGGATTACTGTACTGCAACGAGTCCCACGCTCCCGCAAAGGCAATGCAGAAATACATCAGGAGCAATTACGATATCAACTTTCAGCGTGATTCCCTCCGCCACCAAGTGCTTGTGGACCCGCCCCGGGCTCTTTCAAATCGCATCTCATCTGAAGTCTTTGGGGTTTTAATTAAATTTCAGAATAGATGGAATTCTTCATTAGTATCTGATCTGAATAGGTGATTGTGCCCTGTTACCCCCCACCCCCATCACACACACCTCTCCTGTTGTTGTGATGTTGGGTAAATAGATGGTAGGCTAGTAGTGAATTGCTCTCAGTGGTCCTAACCGTAAGGGTTGTCAGTGAAGACATGTTATATGTAGGCAGCTTGAGTATTTGTCTATTGAGGGAAGACAATAGAATTTGTATGTTTTTGAGAAATTGTAAATTGTCCTCCGGTTATGACCAGGATAAGGATGTGTTTACAGTTTCTATGAATTGCTGGTCATACTAACGTTAAGTGCCCTCAGGAGATTACATTTAAATTACATTTAAAAGGGATTAAACTGGATTTTCCCCCCTGCAGATCTACAAAAAGAAAGAACATTATAAAATGGTGTCCACAAAAGATTGAGTATGTCTTCACACCTCTGAGTTAATACTTGGTGAAAGCACCTTTGGCCGCCATTACAGCTGTGAATCATTTTGAATAAGATTCTATCAACTGTGCACAACTCTTAGGGCAACATGCTCTGAGTATACTAAACATTAGGAACACCTTCCTTATATTAAGTTGCACCCCCCATTTTTGCCCTCAGAACAGCCTTAATTCGTTCGGGCATGGACTCTACAAGGTGTCGAAAGCATTCCACAGGGATGCTGGCCCATGTTGACTCCAATGCTTTCCACAGATGTGTCAAGTTGGCTGGATGTCCTTTGGGTGGTGGACCATTCTTGATATATACGGGAAACTGTTGAGCGTGAAAAACCCAGCAGCATTGCAGTTCTTGACACAAACCGGTGCGCCTGGCACCTACTATCATATTCCAATCAAAGGCACTTAAATATTTTGTCTTGCCCATTCACCCTCTGAATGGGACGCATACGCAATCCATGTCTCAATTGTCTCAAGGCTTAAAAATCCTTCTTTATCCTGTCTTCTCCCCTTCATATACACTGATTCAAGTAGCTTTCACAAGTGACATCAGTAAGGGATCATACCTTTCACCTGGATTCACCTGGTCAGTGTATGTCATGGAAAATACAGGTGTTCTTAATGTTTTGTATATTCAGTGTATAGCCATTGTTTTTGTCAAATTGCTAAAGCACAGTAAATTTGGTTGGGAATCATTGATACACAGCAATATTAAAACCTTGTCTCTGGTTTAAGTCAGGACTGAGACGGGCCCATTAAGGAACACTCAACGTCTTTTGGAAATCCATTCTGGTCTGTGTTTTACATTCAATTTGTGTAATTGTCCCGGGGTTATGTATTCAGAAGTTTGAGGCGGGTTTACCTCTAATGTTTTACCTTGGCTTTTCTCCTTTCATATTTCGTTTGATCCTGACAAACTCCCCAGTCCTTGCCGGTGACAAGCATACCCATAACATGATGCTTCCACCACTTGACAATACTTGTTGTATTGGCTTTACCCAAACCTGTAATATTTAACTCAGGCCAAAAAGGTAATTTCTTTGCGGTGTTGTCTTGCAGTATTACTTCACGGCCTGCAAAGAGAATAGTTGATTTGTAGTGTATTTTGGCTCACAAAACTACCTCTAACTTCCTTCATACTGGACACAGAGACATAAGAATGGTATGCACGAGTTCATCTGACTCTGGGGAAGTAGACAAAGGGCCTAATTGACAAAATCCCAAAGTATCCCTTTAAGGCTGCAAAATGGGAAGACTGTGCAAGGGGTGTGTAGACTTTCACTAGCAACTGTAGGAATCATGCGTCTACCTTTAAATGTTGTCATGTTTATTTGCTCTGTTGTTCATAAGAAAATGGAACCCTGTTTAATATAAAGTTTCTCTAGAACTCGGTTGAGGTGACATGAAACATGATGTGAAACTTGTTTTCCTACACTGACTGTCATCATGCACCACATCACACACATCTTGGTTGGTAGAGGTGGGAAGAGAGGGAGAGAGTGAGTGTGTCTCCTTGAAAACACAGACACCATGGGTTCTCAGAATGATGCATATTATTCTCTCATTAATTATACATCCATATGTAACAGACGAGAGGATCTTAGTCTGGGTAAGCGGCACGGGGAACGTGTGGGGAGGAGGGGCTCTTCAAAGCCCAAATGACTGGGTTCCTGCAGGAGTCTGAACCTCCCTCTGTGCACAGTGCAGGGTGAGATGAGACTCACCAAGACTAGCCCCTGTGATGTGGAGAGGAATTAGGGAAATGAACGTTTTCAGAATATCGAATAATCAGAGAATCATCAACACCCCGTCAGCCTTCAAAAGTATGGATCCCCCAAGACTCAGGAGACACTTTGAATGTGAGCCAAAGTCTCTCCTCCCTGCCATTAGACACAAAGGATAATGAGGGGGCTGCATTTCCACTATTGTACTTTATGCTCACAACTACAGAGGGGTGGGTAGCAACTGGAAAATGATCTCCCCAAATCTCATTATGTTAGTTAGCTTGGCTTATGTGGTGTCTGCCAATGTGACTCCTTGTGAATGTGTGTGTTCCATACAGTCACCTACACAAAATGATGAACCGCTAATAAACTACTGGAGTTATTTTTTTAATGTACAGTATTATATTTAAAAAGAACAAAAAAGTCAATAGACATAAAATCATCTAATCCATTCATCCCCATCGATTTTAGTCCCAGCTAATCTGGCCTCTCCAATGTCCCTGTCACCTGCCCTTGTGGTAGGTAATGACCTGTGACATCATTATGGGAAGTCTGTAAAGCTGTAAGTGGTGCCCCTCAACTTTTATTTAAACAATTGACATCAGTGTGCCCCTATCTAAACAGGGCCTTGACCCCAGACACACCATATTAAGCCCTTTATGAAGTATGGGGCTAGGGGACCGCTCTTAAATCATTGCTGGTCACCTGAAATGACCCCCATGAAACTCTCTCTCCAACACTGTTGAGGCCAGAGTTGTTTTACCTCTAGACTTGTAGGTTTATGTCTGTGGATCCAGTGTAACCTCTTTCTTGTTGAACAAGGAAACTACAAGTGTAGACTTACATAAGGCATATAGTGCAAATTAACATAGCCTTGGTCATGATGTACAGAGTCTGTCAATTTGACATTGACTATAGTTGTTTGTCAATAATAAGTACCTAAACAGTTATTTATATCTGTAGTCAGGAAACGGTGCCGTTTAGCCACCAGAGTTACAGAGGTATCAATACGTAACACACAAACCACCCATGTAAATCCATAATTCACAAGCAAGAATAACGTATTCAAAAATTGAGGATAAAGCTTCTTCTCTCCTCTTAACATGAAGTCTGCCTTCGTAAGAACCCATCAGCTCGTTGACAGCGTGATTATTACCTGAAAAATTATTAAACAGTACCTACGGGCCTTGCTGAAGACAAAGAACTCACATGGGTAGGCATCAATCATATATATCCCCTTTAGGTTTTACACTTATTCCCCCCAGTTTAGGCAAATTGCCTTGTTCGTGTGGCTTTGTGTAGCAGAGAGTGACAATAAGGTGGAAGCCTGGGGAGTAAAGGATGTTCGCTATGTAGAAGAGAGACAGGGGGGTGACATGTTTTCACACAATGCCAATTTAGAGTGATTTCACATAGATCCCTTGTCATGTGCTCTCTTAGACCAGAATGAGAGGGAATGCTAGATGGCTAATTGAATTTTCTGTAGGATGCATGAAGTAAGGGACTAACAAGCTCACTTTACAAAAGTACAGTTCACTTGTACGCAGCTAGAGTTAATGTTCAGAGTACCAATATAAGTCCGATTTCAATATCTTACATTTCTACTGTAAGTAATCAGAGTAATCCAAACATGCTTGTGGAGAGGACGTCTCTCAGCCAGTCTGGTAGTACAGTTAAAGATAATTCTACCGCTAAAGCACTAATGAAATCAAAGCTGTTAATGTGGCCTCTTAAGCTGTGAATGATTTGTGAATTCCACCATTTAAGAGAACATGGTATAATGAATCTACTCTGAATAGAAAGCAATTAAAAGGACAAATTGGTCTTATTAACCTCAAAGTCATCCTACTGACACAAATGGTGTGCAACATTCAAATTATTTTTATTCAAAAAATTGGAGCAGATTTGGTGTCTATTTGGCCTCTCTTAATCCTTTTAAATGAAAGAGCAAACGTTTAATTTTAGCTGTGACCTTATCTAATATAACCTAGATTGTCCTTCTTCGGAAATAATTTCCTTAATGTAAAATACATGTTAAACTGATGTTTTTAAGTTAAAAGTTAGGTATCTGTATCTCTTTGTCTATTGTTGTTTGCTGAATAAAAGAAAACAAACGTGAGAGCTGTGGGAGGGGCCATGAGGAGGAAACCGGTCAGTAGGGTTCTCTTTGATTGGCACGTACAACAGTGGCAGTTGGTACCATTTAAGATTAGGTTGCTAACCTACCCTACAAATGAAAGTGTATGATGTAGCTGCACAGGTTGAGAGACAAATTGGAGTCATCAAGGTGACATACAGTTCACTTTCATAGCAGCCACACACAGTATTATCCCTTTGCTCATTGTATAAGTCCTTCTCGCATCTACGCGCTCAAATACACTACAAGTTAAAATGTCCTGCATTGCAGGAAAGTTCTCCTGCACCAAGGGGATCAAATGAAGAGCCGACATACAGTGCCTTGCAAAAGTATTCATCCCCTTTGGCGTTTTTCCTATTTTGTTGCATTATAACCTGTAATTTAAATGGATTGTAATTTGTATTTCATGTAATGGACATACATAAAATAGTCCAAATTGGTGAAGTGAAATTTAAAAAATGACTTGTTGAAGCCCTTAAATAAGATATGCTGCAACCAATTACCTTCAGAAGTTAAATAATTAGTTAAATAAAGTCCACCTGTGTGCAATCAAAGTGTCACATGATCTGTCACATGATCTCAGTATATATTCTGAGATCATGTTCTGAAAGGCCTCAGAGCCTGCAACACCACTAAGCAAGGGGCACCACCAAGCAAGCGGCACCATGAAGACCAAGGAGCTCTCTAAACAGGTCAGGGACACAGTTGTGGAGAAGTACAGAACAGGGTTGGGTTAAAAAATTATATCCGAAACTTTGAACATCCCACGCAGCACCATTAAATCCATTATTAAAAAATGGAAAGAATATGGCACCACAACAAACCTGCCAAGAGAGGGCCACCCACCAAAACTCACAGACCAGGCAAGGAAGGCATTACTTAGAGAGGCAACAAAGAGACCAAAGATAACCCTGAAGGAGCTGCAAAGTTCCACTGCGGAGATTGGAGTATCTGTCCATAGGACGACTTTAAGCTTTAAGCTGTACACTCCACAGAGCTGGGTTTTACAGAAGAGTGGCCAGAATAAAAGCCATTGCTTAAAGAAAAAAATAAGCATACACGTTTGGTGTTCGCCAAAAGGAATATGGGGGACTCCCCAAACATATGGAAGAAGGTACTCTGGTCAGATGAGACTAAAATTTAGCTTTTTGGCTATCAAGGAAAATGCTATGTCTGGCGCAAACCCAACACCTCTCATCACCCCGAGAATACCATCGCCACAGTGAAGCATGGTGGTGGCAGCATCATGCTGTGGGGATGTTTTTCATCGGCAGGGACTGGGAAACTGGTCAGAATTGAAGGAATGATGGATGGTCCTAAATACAGGGAAATTATTGAGGGAAACCTGTTTCAGTCTTCCAGAGATTTGAGACTGGGATGGATGTTCACCTTCGAGCAGGACAATGACCCTAAGCATACTGCTAAAGCAACACTCGAGTGGTTTAAGGGGAAACATTCAAATATCTTGGAATGGCCTAGTCAATGCCCAGACCTCAATCCAATTGAGAATCTGTGGTATGACTTAAAGATTGCTGTATACCAGCGAAAGCCATCCAACTTGAAGGAGCTGGAGCAGTTTTTCCTTGAATAATGGGCAAAAATCCCAGTGGCTAGATGTGCCAAACTTATAGAGACATACCCCAAGAGAATTGCGGCTGTAATTGCTGCAAAATGTTGCTCTACAAAGTATTGACTTTAGGGGGGTGAATAGTTATGCACGCTCAAGTTCAGGTTTTTTGTCTTATTTCTTATTTGTTTCACAATAAAAAATATTTTGCATGTACAAAGTGGTAGACATGTTTTCTAAATCAAAATGATCATTTCTGGTGCAGGCGTTCCGCTAGCGACCCACCTCGACAACATCTGGTGAAATTGCAGAGCGCCAGATTCAAAATACAGAAATTGTCACGTTCCTGACCTGTTTTCTGTTGTTTTTGTATGTGTTAGTCGGTCAGGGCGTGAGTGTGGTTGGGCATTCTATGTTATGTGTTTCTATGTTGGTAAATGGGCACCTGATATGGTTCTCAATTAGAGGCAGGTGGTTTTCATCTCCTCTGATTGAGAACCATATTAAGGTAGGTGTTTTCACATTGTTTGTTGTGGGTGGTTGTCTCCTGTGTCTGTGTATGTTGCGCCACACGGGACTGTTTCGGTTTGTTTGTTTGTTCGTTCGTTCGTTTGTGTAGTCATTTTTCCTGTTCGTGCGTTCTTCGTTGTATTGTAAGTTCTTACGTCCAGGTCTGTCTACATCGTTTTGTTATTTTGTTTATTATCAAGTATAGTTCGTTTTTCGTCTTGTTTAAATAAATATCATGTCATTTCACAACGCTGCATTTTGGTCAAATCCCTGCTCCTCCTCTTCAGACGAAGAGGAGGAGAACACCCGTTACAGAACCACCCACCTAATCAGGACCAAGCAGCGTGAGTTCGAGCAGTGGTCTACTAAACAGGAATCCTGGACATGGGAGGAAGTATTGGAGGGAAAAGGACACTGGGCTCATATTGGGGAATATCGCCGCGCTCGTGAGGAGATGGAGGCAGCGAAAGCCCAAGAGCGGTGGTATGAGGAGGCAGCAAGGAGACGTGGCTGGAAGCCCGAAAGGAAACCCCAAACATTTCTTGGGGGGGGCTAAGAGGTAGTGGGCCGAGGGCAGGTAGGAGACCTGCGCCCACTTCCCAGGCTAACCGTGGAGAGCGGGAGTACGGGCAGACACCGTGTTACGCAGTAGAGCGCACGGTGTCTCCTGTACGTGTTCATAGCCCGGTGTGGGTTATTCCACCTCCCCGCACTGGTAGGGCTAGATTGGGCATTGAGCCAGGTGCCATGAAGCCGGCTCAACGCGTCTGGTCTCCAGTGCGTCTCCTCGGGCCGGCATACATGGCACCAGCCTTACGCATGGTGTCCCCGGTCCGCCTACATAGCCCAGTGTGGGTTATTCCACCTCCCCGCACTGGTCGGGCGACGGGGAGCATTCAACCAGGTAAGGTTGGGCAGGCTCAATGCTCAAGGGAGCCAGTACGCCTGCACGGTCCGGTATTTCCGGCGCCACCTCCCCGCCCCAACCCAGTACCACCAGTGCCTACACCACGCACCAGGCTTCCAGTGCGTTTCCAGAGCCCTGTTCCTCCTCCACGCACTCTCCCTATGGTGCGTGTCTCCAGCCCAGTGCTTCCAGTTCCGGCACCACGCACTAAGCCACCTGTGCGTCTCCAGAGCCCTGTACACACTGTTCCTTCTCCCCGTACTCGTCCTGATGTGCGTGCCCTCAGCCCGGTGCCACCAGTGCCGGTACCACGCACCAGGACCATAGTACGCCTTGAGAGTTCAGTGTGCCCTGTCCCTGCTCCCCGCACTAGCCTGAAGGTGCACCAGGCCTACAGTGCGCCTCATCCGGCCAGAGCCATCCGTCTGCCCAGTGCCATCTGAGCCATCCGTCTGCCCAGTGCCATCTGAGCCATCCGTCTGCCCAGTGCCATCTGAGCCATCCGTCTGCCCAGTGCCATCTGAGCCATCCGTCTGCCCAGTGCCATCTGAGCCATCCGTCTACCCAGCGCCATCTGAGCCATCCGTCTACCCAGTGCCATCTGAGCCATCCGTCTGCCCCAAGCCATTAGAGCCGCCTGTCTACCCAGCGCCATCTGAGCCATCCGTCTACCCAGCGCCATCTGAGCCATCCGTCTGCCCCGAGCCATTAGAGCCGCCCGTCTGTCCCGAGCCGTCAGAGCCGTTCGTCAGTCAGGAGCCGCTAGAGCCATTCGTCAGTCAGGATCTGCCAGAGCCGCCAACCAGACAGGATCTGCCAGAGCCGCCAACCAGACAGGATCTGCCAGAGCCGCCAACCAGACAGGATCTGCCAGAGCCGCCAACCAGACAGGATCTGCCAGAGCCGCCAACCAGACAGGATCTTCCAGAGCCGCCAACCAGACAGGATCTGCCAGAGCCGTCAGTGAGCCAGGAGCAGCCAGAGCCATCAGCGAGCCATGAGCAGCCAGAGCCGTCAGCGAGCCATGAGCAGCCAGAGCCGTCAGCGAGCCATGAGCAGCCAGAGCCGTCAGCGAGCCATGATCAGCCAGAGCCGTCAGGGAGCCATGATCAGCCAGAGCCGTCAGCGAGCCATGATCAGCCAGAGCCGTCAGCGAGCCATGATCCGCCAGAGCCAGCCAGCCAGGATCCGCCAGAGCCAGCCAGCCAGGATCCGCCAGAGCCAGCCAGCCAGGATCCGCCAGAGCCAGCCAGCCAGGATCCGCCCCTCAGTCCGGAGCTGCAGTCCTTCAGTCCGGAGCTGCCCCTCAGTCCGGAGCTGCCGTCCCTCAGTCCGGAGCTGCCCCTAGTCCCGGAGCTGCCCCTAGTCCCGGAGCTGCCCCTTGTCCCGGAGCTGCCCCTTGTCCCGGTGCTGCACCTTATCCCGGTGCTGCCCCTTATCCCGGTGCTGCCCCTTGTCCCGGTGCTGCCCCTTGTCCCGGTGCTGCCCCTTGTCCCGGTGCTGCCCCTTGTCCCAATGCTGCCCCTTATCTCGATGTTACCCTTTAAATTAAGTGGGTGTAATAGGAGGGTGGTCATTCGGAGGGGGAGACGTAAGCTGGGATTGACTATGGTGGGGTGGGGACCTCGCCCAGAGCCTGAGCCACCACCGTGGTCAGATGCCCACCCAGACCCTCCCCTAGACTTTTGGTGGTGCGTCCGGAGTACCCACCTTGAGGGGGGGGTTATGTCACGTTCCTGACCTGTTTTCTGTTGTTTTTGTATGTGTTAGTCGGTCAGGGCGTGAGTGTGGGTGGGCATTCTATGTTATGTGTTTCTATGTTGGTAAATGGGTGACCTGATATGGTTCTCAATTAGAGGCAGGTGGTTTTCATCTCCTCTGATTGAGCACCATATTAAGGTAGGTGTTTTCACATTGTTTGTTGTGGGTGGTTGTCTCCTGTGTCTGTGTATGTTGCGCCACACGGGACTGTTTCGGTTTGTTTGTTCGTTCGTTCGTTTGTGTAGTCATTTTTCCTGTTCGTGCGTTCTTCGTTGTATTGTAAGTTCTTACGTCCAGGTCTGTCTACATCGTTTTGTTATTTTGTTTATTATCAAGTATAGTTCGTTTTTCGTCTTGTTTAAATAAATATCATGTCATTTCACAACGCTGCGTTTTGGTCAAATCCCTGCTCCTCTTCAGACGAAGAGGAGGAGAACACCCGTTACAGAAATCGTCATAACAAACATTCATAAAAAATACAAGTGTTATACATCGGTTTAAAGATTAACTTCTTGTTAATCCAGCCGCTTTGTCAGATTTCAAAAAGGCTTTACGGCGAAAGCATACCATGCGATTATCTGAGGACAGCACCCCGCTTACAAAAGCATACAAACATTTTACAACCAAGTAAAGGAATTACAAAAGTCAGAAATAGCGATAAAATTAATCACTTACATTTGAAGATCTTCGTATGGTTGCAGTCACGAGAGTCCCAGCTACACAATACATTTTTGTTTTGTTCGATAAAGTCCCTCTTTATATCCCAAAACTCGATTTTGTTGGCGCGTTTTGTTCAGTAATCCACTGGCTCAAAGGCGGTCAAAACATGAAGACAAATACATCCTAATAGTACCGGTAAAGTTCATCGAAACATGTCAAACGATGTTTTTAATTAATCCTCAGGTTGTCAATTGTCTAAATAATCGATAATATTTCAACTGGACAATAGCGTATTCAATAGAAAGGAAAAACAACAAAGGGCACGCACGCGGTCACACGCGCAAACCAGCACTGCATGATTCCTCAGTCCACTGACAGAAAGGTCTCATTCTTCTTCATTTTTCAGAAAACAAGCCTGAAACAATGTCTAAAGACTATTGACATCTAGTGGAAGCCATAAGAACTGCAATCTGGGTCCTAATCCATTAGATGCTCTATAGGCATTCAATTGAAAATATCCACATAAAATAAATCCCACTTCCTGGATGGATATCAGTTCTGTTATACTCACAGACATTATTTTAAAGATTTTGGAAACTTTAGAGTGTTTTCTATCCAAATCTACCAATTATATGCATATCCTATCTTCTGGGCCTGAGTAACAGGCTTTGGGCACGCTTCTCATCCAGACGTCGAAATACTGCCCCCAAGCCATAAGAAGTTATTAAACAAACCCCCCAAAATCAATTTTAATTCCAGGTTGTAAGGCAACAAAATAGGAAAAATGCCAAGGGGGTGAATACTTTCGCAAGCCACTGTATGAACTTGTAAAAACTTCAGTAAGGCACAGACAGCTTAAGGTAGGCATCAGGTAGCCTAGCAGTTAATTGCTCCTTTAATTTGCTCTGTAAAATGTTACTAAATTATTTGTTATGTTATACTAACCATAAACAATACAAATGTGGGCTCCAGTTTCTGCATTATTGTAAAGTCTATGTTCAGTTGTATGGCTCTTGTAGGAAACCAGCCCTACCCGCTATCTTTTTTGCTGGTGATGTTATTCAGTCTGTAGAAAATTAAAGCTACAGGGCAAATGGTGTGTCTCCTTTTTATCAGAACCTTTGATCAAAGCCTGTTTAGCTCTCCCCATGTAGTGCTGTAGGCCTGTGTTAGAGGCACTGCACAGTAGTAGCAGTAGTAGTAGTAGTAGTAGTAGTAGTAGTAGTAGTAGTAGTAGTAGTAGTAGTAGTAGTAGTTCTGTGAAAATAAACACAATGTGCTTTTTCAAGGTAACCAATGTTTGTTTTCGTATTTGGTATCTATTAGGATCCCCATTAGCCGCTGCAAAAGCAGACGCTACTCTTTCTGGGGTCTACATAAAACATGACATAATACATATCACAGAACATTATTGGTCAAGAACTGAACTACATCAATTTAAATTGTCACACATAGCCTACATATCAGTACATACACACAATATTTAGGTATAATACATAATACAGTGCAAATTACAACACAAGATATATAAAACTGCTGTGTCTCTTCACAGTCCCCTTCGTGCAGTAAGGTGCTCTTTCATCTGGTTTTAATCCGGTTTTATTGCTAGCTTGAGTTACCTGGGGAGGCAGAGAGTTCCATGTAGTCATGGATCTATTTAATACTATGCATTTCCCAGCCTCTGTTCTGGACCAGGGGACTGTGACGAGACCTCTGGTTGATGTCTTGTGTTAAACGGTAAGTGTCCAAACTGTGTGCCAACTGCTTGAACAGACAGTTCGGTACTTCAACACCTTGTAAAAAGACCAATAGTGACGCAATCAATCTCTCCTCAACGTTGAGCCAGGAGAGACTGACATGCATGTTACTGACACTTGCCCTCTCTGTACATCTAAGTGCGATACGTGCTGCTTTCTTCTGGACCAACTGCAATTTACCTACAGTATCAGTCAAAAGTTTAGACAAACGTACTCATTCAAGGGTTTTCCTTTATTTGTACTATTGTAGAATAGTAGTGAAAACATAAAATCTATTAAATAACTCATATGGAATCATGTAGTAACCAAAAAAGTGTTAAACAAATCAAAATATTTTTCAAAATAGCCACCGTTTGCCTTGATGACGGCTTTGCACACTCTCGGCATTCTCTCAACCCGCTTCACCTGGAATGCTTTTCCAACAGTCTTGAAGGAGTTCCCACATATGCTGAGCACTTGTTGGCTGCTTTTCATTCACTCTGCGGTCCAACTGATCCCAAACCATCTCAATTGGATTGAGGGGTGATTGTGGAGGCCAGGTGATCTGATGCAACACTACATCACTCTCCTTCTTGGTCAAATAGCCCTTACACAGCCTGGAGGTGTGTTGGGTCATTGTCCTGTTGACAAACAAATGACAGTCCCACTAAGCGCAAACCAGATTGGTGTCACACCCTGATCTGTTTCACCTGTCATTGTGCTTGTCTCCCCCCTCCTCCAGGTGTTGATCATCTTTCCCATTATCCCCAGTGTATTTATACCAGTGTTCTCTGTTTGTCTGTTGGCAGCTTCTTTTGTTCGTCAAGCCTACCAGCTCTTTTCCTCTCGCTCCTGTTTGTTTCTACAGCAGTTCCTGTTTTCCAGTTTTCACGGTTTTGACCATTCTGCCTGCCCTGACCCTGAGACTGCCTGCTGTCCTGTTTTGATCTGGATTACTGACCTATGCCTGCCTTTAACCTGTCATTTTGCCTGCCCCCTGTTCTAGTAATTAACTTTTGTTACTTCGATGCTGTCTGCATGTGGTACTTCCCTAAAACGTGATAGTAGGAACTGGCCATGACTGATCCAGCAGACTCGGACCAGCTCCACAACACCATCTCCTCCCAAGGAGCCACCATTGGAAGGCACAAGGAGTTGCTTCATGGTCTTATGGAAGGCTTCCAGACTTTGGCCGAACACCATGACCGAGCGTTGAACACAATGCTGGAGCAATTCCGCGGGTTGTCTGTTAGGCAGCCTACTACAATGGTAACCTCTCAGCCCCTCAGTAACCCGGCTGTTACCAGCTCCATCTCCCCGGCCACCCCGGTTTCCCGGGAACCCTGCTTACCTTCCCCGGAACGCTTCGATGGAGAATCGGGCACCTGTCGGGCGTTTCTTGCTCAGTGTTCCCTCATGATCGAGATGCAGCCATCCTCCTTCCCTTAGGACCGCTCTAAGATAGTGCTCTTCATCATGTTGTTTCTGGGAAGGCTCTCGCCTGGGCTACGGCAGTATGGGAACAACTGTCGGCTAAAAGTCTGGAGGAGTTCGTGGCGGAGGTAAAGAAAGTTTTTGATGTTCCATTGTCCGGGAGAGAGGCTGCCCGGAAGTTACACCAGTTTCGGCAAGACTCCCGTAGTGAGGCAGACTATGCAGTGGATATCCACACGTTGGCAGCTGAGAGTGCCTGGAACTCAGAAGCGCTGTTCAACATGTTCCTGCACGTATCGGAGGAAGTAAAGGACGAGCTTGCAGCCCGGGAACTACTGACAGATCTCGACTCGCTCATCGCCTTGACCATTTGGATCGATGGGCGACTACAGGAACGAAGGAAGAAGATTCGATTTCACTCACCCGCTAAGGATTCCACCTCGCCATCCCGGAAGTCCCCAATGGCTCCGTTGTGGAGAGTACCCGAGTTCCACCGAGAGTCTCCGAAGTCTGCCATTTCCCCTCTTGCCGAGCCAATGCAACTAGGCAGAGCTAGGCTGTCTCCAGCCAAACGGCTATAGTATCATGATGCCGGAGAAGATGGCTGATGTTTTACATGCTCCTAACCAACTGTGTTTTTTTGTTAGTTTTTCTGCGTTGTTTGTAACTTATTTTTTTACTTATTTTGTGCATGATGTTGCTGCTATCGTCTCTTATGACCAAAAATAACTTCTGGACATCAGAACAGCGATTACTCACAACAAATTGACAGAAGCTTTTTTTTCCTTTAAAGTAACGATGGACTGTCGTTTCTCTTTGCTTATTTCAGCTGTTCTTGCCATGATATGGACTTGGTCTTTTACCAAATAGGGCTATCTTCTGTATACCACCCCTACCTTGTCACAACACAACTGATTGGCTCAAACGCATTAAGAAGGAAAGCAATTCCACAAAATAATTTAGCAACCATTGACTCTCTATGTTTTGACCATGACAGCTTGCTATCTAGGGTTACACCCAGCAGTTTAGTCTCCTCAACTTGCTCAATTGCCACATCATTCAATAATAGATGTAAATGAGGTTTCACATTGAGCGAGTGATTTTTCCCAAAAATGTGGCTTTTCATTTTTGAGATATTTAGCACCAGCCTATTGCTAGTTACCCATTCTAGAACTGACTGGAGCTCTATGTTAAGGGTGTCAGTTATTTATTTTACTGTTGCAGCTGACATGTAAACTGTTGAGTTGTCACATACACAGGCTTTTTTCAATGTCAGTGGAAGGTCATTAGTCAAAACATAACAGTAATGGCCCTAGCCGGCTGTCCTGCAGTACACCACACTCAATTTGCATGAGAGAGGCTTTTCATAAACCCTCTGTGTTCTATTAGAAAGGTAACTCTCAATCCATAATTAGGCAGAGGTTGCAAATCCTTAACAAATCCATAACCATTTCAGCAATAGGTTGTTATCAATTACATCAAAAGCTGCATTGAAGTCTAACAAAACATCTCCCACAATCTTTTTACTATCAATTTCTTTCAGCAAAGCATCAGAAATTTGTGTCAGTGCCGAGCAGGTTGAGTGCCCTTCCCCAGATCTGTGCCTCGACACAATTCTGTTTTGGAGCTCTACGGACAATTCCTTCGACCTCATGGCTTGGTTTTTGCTCTCACATGCACTGTCAACTGTGGGTCCTTATATAGACATGTGTGTGCCTTTCCAGATAGCAAATGGTCTAAATACTTAAGTATATAAGGTATTTATATTTTTGGGGGTATTGTGTGTAGATTGATGAGGACTTTTTTCAATTTCATCCATTTTAGAATAAGGATGCAAGTTAACAAAATGTGGAAAACGGGAAGGGTTCTAAATACTTTCCGAATGCACTGTATATAGCAAAGCTGTCATCAAGCCAAAGGGTGGCTACTTTGAAGTATCTCAAATATAAAATATAATTGGATTTATTTAACACTTTTTTGGTTACTTAATGATTCCGTATGTGTTATTTCATAGTTTTGATGTCTTCACTATTATTCAAATATGTAAAAAATAGGACAAATAAAGAAAAACCCTTGAATGAGTAGGTTTGTTCAAACTTTTGAATGTTACTGTATATATATTTTTTTCACACATATTTCACCCATTTTTGGGTAGGCTCAAAACTACCTTCATACTTCCATTCCTTTTTTTAAAGGCGGTTAAAGGCGGTTACCGGTTACCTTCAGACAAGTCCTGTGACACTTGTGGGGGTCATAGAGCAAAACAGAGAACACCATCGCGTTTGTGAGAGTCTCCCCTTTCCATGGAGTTGACATTATAGTTTGGATGCTACAGACGTTTTTGTGAGAGGACTGATTTTTGGGATGTCTTATGGTCTAGCAAACATTGCTCTAGCTCGGCCACTTCCAATTCAGATGTGGAAGTGCGACATAGGCCGATGTGGTGGATCTCCAGCTTAAACTGACACATTTTGATTAGGATTTTTTTATTATGATACTTAGATTGATATGCCAGTTTGTCAATCAACTCTATGGGGTTAATAGCTGGATCTGATGTTCTAGGAGATATGGAGGCTGAGCAGACTGCCTCCCACCCAACCTCCTACGCATTACCAGTGTCCAGTCTCCCACTGGTGGAATTGAGTTCACCATCTGTCCATGTCACGCTCGTCGAATTGAGTAGACCAAGGCTCAGCGTGCAAAGAGTTCCACATGTTTTATTCCGATGAAACTCACAAACAAAAATAACAAAGCGCAACGAAACGTGAAGCTATGTAGTGCTCGCAGGCAACTAGACATAGACAAGATCCCACAATCTAAGGTGGGATGAAGGGCTGCCTAAGTATGATCCCCAATCAGAGACAACGATAAACAGCTTCCTCTGATTGGGAACCATACTAGGCCAACAAAGAAATAGAAACATAGATTTGCCCAACCAAGTCACACCCTGACCTAACCAAATAGAGAATAAAAAGGCTCTCTAAGGTCAGGGTGTGACAGTAGATCATCGTGGCGGACTCCGGACCGTAGATCGTCGTCGCGGACTCCGGACTGGGAACCGTCTCTGGAAGCTCCGGCCTGGGAACCGTCGCTGGAGGCTCCGGACTGGGGACCGTCGCTGGAGGCTCCGGACTGGGGACCGTCGCTGCAGGCTCCGGACTGGGGACCGTCGCTGAAGGCTCCGGACTTTGGATCGTCACTGGAGGTTCCGGGCCATGGATCGTCGTTGGAGGCTCCGGGCCATGGAACTTCACTGGAGGCTCCGGGCCATGGATCATCACTGGAGGCTCCGGGCCATGGATCATCACTGGAGGCTCCGGGCCATGGATCATCACTGGAGGCTCCGGGCCATGGATCATCACTGGAGGCTTCATGCCATGGATCATCACTGGAGGCTTCGGGCCATGGATCATCACTGGAGGCTTAATGCCATGGATCATCACTGGAGGCTTCATGCCATGGATCATCACTGGAGGCTTCGGGCCATGGATCATCACTGGAGGCTTCGGGTCATGGAACATCACGAGAGGCTTGGAGCGTAGAGTGGGCACAGGACGTACCGGGCTGGGGAGACGCACAGGAGGCCTGGAGCGTGGTGCTGGCACAGGACATACCGGGCTGGGGAGACGCACAGGATATACTGGACCGTGGAGGCGCACTGGAGGTCTGGAGCGTAGAGCTGGCACAACGCGTCCTGGCTATATACCTACTTTAGCTCTGTAAGTGTGGAGAGCTGGCACAGGACGCACTGGGCTGTGAAGGCGCACTGGAGCCATAGTGCGTAGAGCCGGCGCAGGATATACTGGGCCGTGGAGGCGGACTGGAGGTCTGGAGCGTAGAGCTGGCACAACGCGTCCTGGCTGAATACCCCCTGTAGCACAGCAAGTACGGGGAGCTGGCACAGGCCGCACTGGGCTGTGCTTGCGAACTGGGGATACCGTGCGTAGAGCTGGCGCAGGATATCCTGGGCCGAGGAGACGCACTGGAGACCAGGACCGCTGAGCCGGCACAATCCATCCAGGACAGATGCTCACCTTAGCACGGCAAGTACAGAAAGCAGGCACATAATGCACCGGGCTAAGGGTGCGCACTGGAGGCACGGTGCGCAGAACCGGAAAACATGGTATCTGAACCGTGACCAACTCCTTATCGTAATTACAGGGAGTTGGTTCTTGTTCCCACTTTTGCTCCGCTCGCCACCCTGTGTCCCCCCCCCAAAAAAATGTTTAGGCTGCCTCTCGGGCTTCCGTCGTTTCCTTGATTCCTGGTCTCCTCGCCGTTCCTCTCTCGCCTCCTCCGCCTGCTTCCATGGCAGGGTCTTGTCCCCTGCCATTACCTCCTCCCAGGTCCAGGATGTCCTCCACTCCTGGGCACGCTGCTTGGTCATTTGGTGGTGGGATCTTCTGTCACGCTCGTCAAAATGAGTACACCAAGGCCCAGCGTGTATAGAGTTCCACATGTTTTATACCGATGAAACTCACAAACAAAAATAACAAAGCGCAACGAAACATGAAGCTATGTAGTGCTCGCAGGCAATTAGACATAGACAAGATCCCACAATCTAAGGTGGGAAAAAGGGCTGCCTAAGTATGATCCCCAATCAGAGACAACAATAAACAGCTGCCTCTGATTGGGAACCATACTAGGCCAACAAAGAAATAGAAACATAGATTTGCCCACCAAAGTCACACCTTGACCTAACCAAATAGAGAATTAAAAAGGCTCTCTAAGGTCAGGGCGTGACTGTCCAGGGGATTGGAGCAGGTCAGTATGGCACGACTCATCAACCTCTTGGCTGTAGTAGGCATTCAGAACTGAAATTATGTGTGCCTGAGCTGCATCAAAGTACTTAGAAAGCACATCTTGTTTTTTCTGCAGCTGAGCTAACAGTCTGAGAATCTCTTCCCTAAGCTGCTTGATGATGATACATTTGGAATAGACAAAAAATGTATGTTAATTTCTCAGTTCCACCTTATTTTCCTCCTCTTGCGTAGACATCATCTCACACCAAGCACATTTGAACCCAGATGTAGAGACACATACCACTGGTGTTTTGACTCTAGCACTTCTAGTGTTAACTTGCTCTGTTAGCATGATAGCTAACTGCTAACTATTGTGCTTTTTTAGCAGAAATCCAGAACACAAATTTGCAGTCCCAGCCGAAAAAACTAACCGCATTTTGAAATCCTTAGCTATAAGAACTTTAACTTTAAAAAATAAACTATTACATATAAATGCTTTCCATAAAAACAACAAACCTAGTGTAGGTCAGAGTCACTGAAAGGTACAGTTGAAGTTGGAAGTTTACATACACCTTAGCCAAATACATTTAAACTCAGTTTTTCACAATTCTTGACATTTAATCCCTGTAAAAAGTCCCTGTCTTAGGTCAGTTATGATCACCACTTTGTGAAATGTCAGAATAATAGTAGAGAGAATGATTTATTTCAGCTTTTATTTCTTTCATCACATTCCCAGTGGGTCAGAAGTTTACATACACTCAATTAGTATTTGGTAGCATTGCCTTTAAATTGTTTAACTTGGGTCAAACGTTTCGGGTAGCCTTCCACAAGCTTCCCAAAATAAGTTGGGTGAATTTTGGCCCATTCCTCCTGACAGAGCTGATGTAACTGAGTCAGGTTTGTAGGCCTCCTGGCTCGCACATGCTTTTTTAGTTCTGCCCACAAATTTTCTATAGGATTGAGGACAGGGCTTTGTGATGGACACTCCAATACCTTGACTTTATTGTCCTTAAGCCATTTTGACACAACTTTGGAAGTTTGCTTGGGGTCGATGTCGATTTGGAAGACCATTTGCGACCAAGCATTAACTTCCTGACTGATGTCTTGAGATGTTACTTCAAAATATCCACATAATTTACCTACCTGATGCCATCTATTTTGGGAAGTGCACCAGTCCCTCCTGCAGCAAATCACCCCCACAACATGATGCTGCCATCCCAGTGCTTCACGGTTGGGATGGTGTTCTTTGGCTTGCAAGCCTCCCCCTTTTTCCTCCAAACATAACGATGGTCATTATGGCCAAACAGTTCTACTTTTGTTTCATCAGACCAGAGGACATTTCTCCAAAAAGTACGATCTTTGTCCCCATGTGCAGTTGCAAACTGTCGTCTGGCTTTTTATGGCGGTTTTGGAGCTGTGGCTTCTTCCTTGCTAAGCGGCCTTTCAGGTTAAGTCGATTATAGGACTCGTTTTACTGTGGATATAGATACGTTTGTACCTGTTTCCTCCAGCATCTTCACACTGTCCTTTGCTGTTGTTCTGGGATTGATTTACACTTTTCGCATCAAAATACGTTCATCTCTAGGAGACAGAATGCGTCTCCTAGTGTTTATACTTGCGTACTACTGTTTGTACAGATGAACGTGGTATCTTCAGGCGTTTGGAAATTGCTCCCAAGGACGAAACAGACTTGTGGTGGTCTACAATTTGTTTCTGAGGTCTTGGCTGATTTCTTTTGATTTTCCCATGATGTCAAGCAAAGAGGCACTCAGTTTGAAGGTAGGCCTTGAAATACATCCACAGGTACACTTCCATTTGACTCAAATAATGTCAATTAGCCTATCAGAAGCTTCTAAAGCCATGACATAATTTTCTGGAATTTCCCAAGCTGTTTAAAGGCACAGTCAACTTAGTGTATGTAATCTTCTGACCTAATAGGACTTGTGATACAATGAGTTATAAATGAAATAATCTGTCTGGAAAAATGACTTGTGTCATGCACAAAGTAGATGTCCTAACCGACTTGATGATGAGTCTGGCCTTTTGGGTCATAATACAGATCTAGATCCAGATCCTCTCAATGTCAATTACTTGTCAGTACTGCTGATGCACTTGGGCATCAGCTGTGAAAATCTCTTCAAAGTATTGATTTTTGACTTTCTGTGTCACTTCTTTACCAGTATTTGAGTATTGATAAGCTTTAGTGTTCTTTCCCCAAGTGAAGAGGCTGATCTAAAGGCCTTGAGAGTACCCTACCCTGACTGCTCTCCAAACCTGGGGAAACCAGTATCGATCCACACAGTGTTGCAGCATCCCTCTGACAGTAAGGTTAATCTGGGGTCTGAAAGTTTTATTGCTGTTGACATGGGAGTGGTTTTAATGATGAATTCAAACCACATAGGATTTCCTGCTGTTGTACAGTTACAGAAGGGCTAAAGGTACAACCATGAAGCCGTGACAACCAACCTTGAACTAGTGAACTAGTTCAATTACAGGCCTATGACAGCTAATAGGTAATTACTAATAACATACTTTTAATATTTGATCATGACAGCAATATGCAGGCAATATACAAGCCGAGTAAGAGCAAATTCATGTACGCTAGGCTTATGTTTGAAAATACAACAACTGTTATAAAGTGCCAGCCCAATTGCCACTATTCTTGTTGTGAATCTACTTTGAATGAATTTATGTAAGCTTGTTTGTTTAATCTTTCTCCAGTCATTTAGTTTACAAAGAACTCCAGACCCCCTGGCTGTCGTCTGCAACAGAATAAACGCACCATCGACTTCCTCTTTTTAATGATCACAGGGTTATCAGATCTTAATGTTGACAACTTCTCCATTGAATATTCATCCTGCTGGTGTTTTTGCCCATTAATTTCTGATTGCTGCTTTGCTTTATACTATTAAAGAGACAAATATAATTTATAACCAAAGACTGAGCGTTCACGTTCAATGTGGATCCATTCAGGATCAAACCAGACACTTTGATGTGGCTTTTTTTACATGTTAAACGAAGGGACAATTTTGTAGATTCATGTTTTCATATGTGGCAAATCAGTGATGCCTCAGTGGTTCTATGTTATCAAAGCATCAATCATTATGCTGCATTCACAGTGTCTGTCCATGTCAACATGAGAATGCAGTCTCTGAATAGTCATCTCACTTGACTAAACGTTGTTATGACATGGGACGTCAATCAGTCAATCAAATTTATTTATAAAGCCTTTCTTACATCAGCTGATATCTCAAAGTGCTGTACAGAAACCCAGCCTAAAACCCCAAACAGCAAGCAATGCAGGTGTATTCTCTTCATAACTAGTGGTGTGAAACACAAGGAGAGGTTGGTTAACGAATTGTGCTGTCCCCAATATTGCCAAAATATATTATTTTATTTACCAGCAGTGGTCAGAGTGGGATGTACATTGGGCGGCAAAGGTAACCTTCTGAAACAATGGCTGCTCACCCACGAGATGGTCAAAGAAGCACAATGGAGTGGTATAGTAAGACCAGGTTGGTATTATATTTAACAAAGCACGGCTGAAGTGTTATCCAGACAACGTTTTTAACCATTCTGAAACCACTGTACTTCCTGAAACAGTTCAGTTAAACTTGAAAGGGACTTTTACTAAATAATCTTAACTGGAGATCCTGAGTGGTGCAGCGGTCTAAGGCACTACATCTCAGTGTTAGGGGCATCACTACAGACCCTGGTTTGATTCCCAGCTGTAGCACAACTGCCCGTGATTGGGAGTCCCACAGGGCGGTTTGGCCGAGGTAGGCTGTCATTGTAAATAAGAATTTGTTCTTAACTGACTTGCCTAGTTAAAGAAATAAATTGTGTTCTGTGTGCTATGTGATTGAACACAAACTATTATTTCTGACTGTTTATGACAGTAAGCTAACTAACTCCTCTATCCTGCTTTGTGAAATACAGCAGTAAGCAAGATGCGATGTCAACAATGAACCACAGCTGAGGAAACCTGTACATAGTTGTGAGATGTGCACATGGGACGGCTTCACAAGTGAAATGTGTGTCAGCTGTGCCTTATTTTAAAAATGCTGTCTATAACCCAAGGGGGAGCTTTCATGTTTTTGTTTTTCTATTTGCTTCTGTTCTGCTTTGTCCTACTGTCCAGTCTGTGTTCTAATTTAATTCCTGTAAAGGAATAGAGAGTGTAGGATAAAGGGGTGGGGGTGTTGGGATGGTAACTGTAAAGGGCTCCTTCTACCCCCCTAGTGGACCCTCCGTTTTAGAAGGGGGGTAACAACTCTCTCTACATTCCGGGGGTATGGTGAAATACTAACTATACTGCAGCGGCACAAGACAAGACAATGAAACACCAGTAGACACACCCATAAAAACAACTATGTCAACGCTAATACTACTGATCTTCTGTTGTTTTACTAATCATACTGTATAGTTAATGTGAATTGGTCCGAAATTAGAAGGCACTAAAATAACTTTTCCAGCGAACAGTAGGAATTACAAATATATGTTCCCATGGGTGCCCGTTTGGGTTGCCAGTTATTGTTGGAATAGTATTTCTAAATAATTATTTCCCAAAAATATGTCTCTTGAATTGTTTTCCTTCCCATGTTAAATCACTCTTTGTACCTTTCATTGGTTGTTTTATTTCCTGCCAAGTTAATGCTTTGTTCAACATCCAGGAAAAAGGCTCAGAATTTTGTTTGTGAGTCATTTGTTTTTCTTCATTAAGATTTACCTGCAATGTCAATTTTCAACACTATCTTTAATTAAAAAATTTTGTAAATACATTTCAAGAAGTTTCAAAAGCCTCATCTTACCTAACCAGTCACTTCGTTATTTTAAATGTTGTAGTTAGGCATGCACATACTGTAGAACTAGTTGGTAATAGATGTGTTATTGTGTTCAGTTACCCATCTCAAGTATGGCTGAAATTTGAAGTGCCATTCAAAGAATAATATCAGTGCTTCTTTTTAATTGAAAACGATGCTTTCCAATAGAGGGCAGTGCAGAATGGGAAGCAAGCATTAACATTCAGCTTCAATTCTTCATGGGACATTTCATCTGTCATTTAAGCAATCATGTATTTCATTATTTTTGATCAATATCCAATTTGATCCCATTGAGATAAATAATAATAATAATTTTCTGAGCGCAATGGCTATGAAGGCAGCCAGGTAAAGATTGCATGGATTACTGTGATGATTAGATTGACAGTCATTTAATCCAGGCAATATTATATGATTTCTGCTGTTCTATTTTTGCAAACCAGTATTACACTGACTCACACTGATTAATACATTTCTACTGAGCTGTAGTACATTTTGAAGCATATTTGAATACTGTTGGACTCACTTACAGCACTCTGCCATCATCAGAGCACAATTCCAGCCTCGATGTTGAAGCAGGCAGGCAGCAGGCTGTCGACCGGCAGATGAAGAATGAGTTTCAGTGTGTGGTTTCACACAGGGCTAATGATGCCTGTGGCGACTACAGGCTACAGTTGACCCATAACCAAGGCTGCTGTGACAGAGCAACAAGGGGTCCTATTTAAAAGGAGCACACTCTGAAGTGCACTGTAAGCACCCTCTTTGATTGTGGCTAAGTCAAGTCTATGTAATATGCTATACCACGCAAGAGAGGCGTAGAAGGTTAAAGTTGCATGCTCTAGGTGTTTAGTCAATGATACAGGCCAAAAGAGTAGCCCTGGAGTAGCATACAGCATGTGTGAGCAGTTTGGCCATTGCGGTTCAGGGATCAGAGAGAAATAGAGTATGCACTTTGATAACTTATATTAGTGTAGTACCCTGTATCAGTATCACCCGGACCATGTGATTCAATGGAATTATGGACACCATTAAATTACTACTATGTTATCATCCGCTCTGTTAATCTCTGTGAAACCTCACATTTTGCCGTAATATTTGCTTCTGTGTGTGTGGGGGGGTGGGGGTGGGGGCGTGGGGTAAAGTGGGTGATATTGAGTCTGACTTCATAAATCACCCAGACACTGATAAACTCCCCACACACCCACACACCGCTAATGGGCAACCCTTAAGGAGTGTGAGTGTCTCGTGCTGTGTTTGATTCAACATTTATTAACCCCCTCACACACACACAAATACACTCAAGTTAGCTTCTGAAGGACCGAGGAAAGGGTCGGTGGCATTCACATCATTATTACAAGGCTGTGACCAAGTCATGCTGAATGAATCATTGCTGATAGTCTTAAAATGTATTTTGGCTTCTATAACAATTTCCCACCATTTCCATCTCATAAGTTATATCCTGTCTCTAATGTAACTCCCTATTTCCCATCTAATATCCTGCCATCCCTCCTCATAAAAATAGTAATTGTCTGCCTCCACATCAAATATAGACATTCTGTGCTCCCACCTCACACAGTCAAGTTGGTCCCCCCACTTAAACATAGTTACTCCCTATTGCACTTCATCACGTACCAGTGTAGTCACAACTCACATTGGCAATTTTTATACAATTCTCTGCTTAGAGTACCTATCATACAATATGTACATTAGTCCAGCAGCCTCATTTTACACTGTGCTGTAAGCTTACACATACGGTTTGGATGTAAATTCTGTGCCTTAGAGCAGGGATATTCAACGATTAAAAGCTTCTTAAAAGTAATTATGTCATTTTAAAATCATCTAAAAACTAAGCATCTCAATAAATAAAACAAAATATGTCAAATCAGGTAATGACAAATTCTACTCTGAAGGAATTATGCTTTGAATTAATTTCCCTCGGTCATTAGGTGCGTTTCTTTGTCACACTCCCTTCTAACGAGTCCTTGTGAGCATCAGAGAGTCGTAGCTTTCAGGAATAGGTTAATCATATTTTGTAGCTTACACTGTTAAAACACTAGAGCCAAATTCATATGAAGAAAAAATAATAACCGATAAAGAAGAAACCACACTACTTGTCATTTTGGAAGTGAGCATCCGGATTTTGCAGGGATTTTTTTGCAAACCTTTTATTCATGTTCAGAATTGATCAAAGGGCCAGTTTATACAAATAAACGGGCCGCCAGTTGAAGAGCCCTGCCTTGGAGTGCCCCAAAATGTTAATACAACTTTAAACAAAACAGCACCCAGCAAGAGACGGTAACGCCTTTGCGATTCCAGAGTATTGCACATGCAGATAAGCATTGTCAAACAGACAGATATTAGACTGGGCTGAGACTGCGCTACCCTATCAGGTTCCCTCCCTCTCTGTCTGGACGGCTCTCTGAGGCCCTGACACCTAGGCACCATGCAGCCAGACCAGCCTCCACAGCTGCTACAGTAGCTGCAGCATTCTAATACCAACACACACCGCCACAGCCCAGCACTATAAAAACGAACATAATTTCAAACATGGCATGCTTTGATGCTATTGTAATGATCTTTTGGATCTTGAGAGAGAATGGGGGTTCGGATTTTGCTTTTGTCTAGTTTGAGAAAATAAACTCCCCAAAAAAGAGCCGGCTGAGGAAGACAACGGCAAGGGAAAACTCTGCTTTAAATGAGAGCAAGGAAGAAACCTTGAGAGGAACCAGACCTCTAGAGGGAAGCCTGTATCTTCTCTGCCCTGTTGGCCAAAAGTTTAGATTTTATGACCGATGTAGTTATGCCATGCTGTGGGGGCATAACTGGACGCAGCTAGGCAGGGGCAAGGTCATGCAGATGTGGAGTTTGGCAGTGGATACAGTGTATCATCTGCAATCTCACAGGTTTAATGTTATTCTCCAATAGGTAACATATAGTCCAGAACACAGCCTTGTGTGTGTGTGTGTGTGTGTCCATGTGAACTTGTGAATGTATGTGATGCTGCATGCACCGCGGTGAGTAATGTTCTGAGACTGAGTGTATGTATTCCTTCACGTATTAACCTATGACTACAGCTTAGTTGTCAGAGAGCGGGAACCAGAGTGTCGCAGGCTGGAGAAAGTGCAGGTCTAGCCTTGTTCTGTTGATGAAGGGGCGGCACTTCAGAGGCTCCAGGACCCCCTGGCACCAGTCTCCCCAGTCCTCCAGACAGACTGGGAGCATCTGGGCTCCGTCAGCACCTCTGGCCCCCGCAGACTATGATCTATATGACGAGTCCAGGAAAGAGGAGTGGACTGGATCAGGGAGAGGGAAAATAAGAGCCTTGGTGCCAAGTACTGTCTGCAGCCTTGTGCAAAATACTCTTTACCTATTAGCAGTTCTGTATGACTACAGAGGACGTACTGTAGATATTGCCCAATGTCTAGTATCGTGTTTGTTAGTAATTATATTAGTTTAATTCTATTCTACATTGAAGTGGGGACCTGTAAAACGTCTGTCTCAATGGCCCAGTAGTAGTCAATAGCATTAGTATAACGTATAGTATTTATTTATACTGCATGTGTGTTACAGATAGGATTCAATGTTCATACAAATAATCATATATGTGTCAAACCGATATGGACTCATCCTTAGTTAGTTATATGTGTTCGACTGGTGGAGCTGGAGCATCATCTTACAGGAAAGCTTTCATTGACTTGCCATGATGAATTCATATTAATTGATTCCAAATACACCTAGCCCCAATCAAACATGACAAAATGTAACAACTCACTATATTTAAAATGTTTGAGATATTGTATGTAAAATAGTATCAATGTGATTCATTTACTATGATTGAAGATTTATAATTAAGTCCACTTGCCATCGCACTACAAAAGCCTGTGTGTTGCAATTGGATGTGACACATACACAGTTCTGCGTGTTAGGTAATTCGTTGACGAGGGGCCAAATTCATTTATGGAACAGTGGTATTGGCAGGCGTGGACACTGCAAAAGCAACGATAATCACAGAGGTTTGGTGCGGTGTGACAAGCACTCTTCAGGGAAAAGCCCTTACAAGCTGGCTTTGGTTGGCCATCGCTCCATTAGGTAGAGGCTAGAGGGAGACGTCTTCCTTAGGTCATTTCTCAGGGAGGTTATAGATTATAGTATTTTATATAGAATGTAGACAATTTATGGCACATGTTCTTTAGAGGACGTAAATTGGGAAAAAAAAGACATAGTGCTCTTTTCTTTGGTATTGGGGGAAAATTACGTGCTGAGTGCTGAGAAACGTTTTCAGGCTGAAAAGAATAATACATTTCTGTAGGGTACAAGACGAGGTAAGGGCCAAGGCACATCTTCTTTGGGGAGTTCAGGGATATGGGGTGAGAGTAGCTTAACGTTTGTGAAACTTCATGTTGTTTGACAGAGGACCCTGTCTCAAGCTGCTAGCTCTCTCTTCAGGTTTCTTTAAAACACATTGTTAATGAACCTCATTGACAATCAAACTGGCGCTGTCACCCCCCGAGGATGCAAAGCTCTCAGACCATGCCTGTTTGTCACAGTGTCCCCCACTCAGTGTCGACTGTAAGACCATGGCTGGCAGACAGTTAGTGGTTTGCACAGCGGTGCTGACTCAAATGGCATGCTTCCTGTTGCTTTGCAGCTGCCACCTCTGCTACTTCCATTACTTTCTATAGCATGCAGATGTTCTATCAACATTCCCCGCCAAGGGGACTGCAATAACTGTGAGATTCATGCCATGTTTCACAGGCATGTCAAGTGGCACAATTAAAGGGAGAAATACAGTACCAGGTTTTCCGCAGGGGCTTAGATATGTGTCAATATATATATATTTTTTTATATATATATTTATATATATACTGTATATATACACACTGCCGTTCAAAAGTTTGGGGTCACTTAGAAATGTCCTTGTTTTTGAAGGAAAAGCTAATTTTTGTCCATTAAAGTAACATAAAATTGATCAAAAATACAGTGTAGACATTGTTAATGTTGTAAATGAATATTGTAGCTGGAAACGGCAGATTTTTTATGGAATATCTACATAGGCGTACAGAGGCCCATTATCAGAAACCATCACTCCTGTGTTCCAATGGCACATTGTGTTAGCTAATCCAAGTTGATAATTTTAAAAGGCTAATTGATCATTAGAAAACCCTTTTGCAATTATGTTAGCACAGCTGAAAATTGTTGTCCTGATTGAAGAAGCAATAACACTGGCCTTCTTCAGACTAGTTGAGTATCTGGAGCATCAGTATTTGTTCAAACTAGACACTCTAATGTACTTGTCCTCTTGCTCAGTTGTGAACCGGGGCCTCCCACTCCTCTTTCTATTCTGGTTAGAGCCAGGTTGTGCTGTTCTGTGAAGGGAGTAGTACACAGCGTAGTACGATTTTCAGTTTCTTGGCAATTTCTCACATGGAATATCCTTCATTTCTCAGAACAAGAATAGACGGACGAGCTTCAGAAGAAAGTTCTTTGTTTCTGGCCATTTTGAGCCTGTTATCAAACTCACAAATGCTGATGCTCCAAATAGATACTCAACTAGTCTGAAGAAGGCCAGTTTTATTGCTTCTTTAATCAGGACAACAGATTTCAGCTGTGCTAACATAATTGCAAAAGGGTTTTCTAATGATCAATTAGCCTTTTAAAATTATAAACATGGATTAGCTAACACAATGTGCCATTGGAACACAGGAGTGATGGTTTCTGATAATGGGCCTCTGTACGCCTATGTACATATTCCATAAAAAATCTGCCGTTTCCAGCTCCAACAGTCATTATATATATACAGTATATTATATTTTCTTCTAGGGGGGCTGTTTCATAAGGGTTAAAGAATCCATATGATTTTAACAGCCATTTTCCTGAGTTGAGCTGTTCTGTGAGTCTTTGTGTGGTGGACCTGTTGCGACCCTCAACGGATATGGAAATGGGGGTAAGGTTTTATGGGCCAAACGGATTGGACACAGGCAAGCTCAGGGGACATGAATATTGGATGTTATTTCTGCTCTCTTTTTTATGTAATCCATTGCCAATACATTATTAATAGATGATATCATATCCAGAACTAGTGGATAAAGCACTACTGAGAGGAACTATGAAAGGAGCACTATATGTCAGAGTGTGGCATAAAAATGCAGTTGTAGTGACATTACTTTATCACTGTAGTCTTACACTTTCTGACCAGGGGTTTCTATACCTCATTGTGGAGTGTGCCTATGGGAAGACAAATATAGTAATAACACTGCCAGAGTAAATCCTGCATCCGTGGATCTGAAATGCATTCAATCATTCATATAGTATCAAATGATACCCAAGTACAAGTTAAATTGATTTTTTTTGCAATAGGATACTTTTCTCATCCTTCTATTCTACAGTAAAATAAGTAGAGCTCTTAACACAGACCTAACTTTATCTACACTGAACTAAAATATAAATGCAACATGTAAAGTGTTGGCCCCATGCTTCATGAGCTGCAATAAAAAAAATCACAGAATTGTTCTATACGTACAAAAATGTTGAGCATACATTTTTTGTGTCCTTGTTAGTGAGCATTTCTCCTTTGCAAAAATAATCCATCTACCTGACAGGCATGGTGTAGCAAGAAGCTGATTGAACAGCATGATCATTCCACAAGTGCACCTTGTGCTGGGGACAATAAAAGGCCACTTTAAAATGTGCAGTTTTGTCAAACAACAATGCCACAGATGTCTCGAGCTTTGAGGGAGCGTGCAATCGGCACGCTGACTGCAGGAATTTCCACCCGAGCTTTTGCCAGAGAATTGAATGTTAATTTCTCTACCATAAGCCACCTCCAAAGTAGTTTTTGAGAATTTGGCAGTATGTCCAACCGGCCTCACAACCGCAGACCACGTGTAAACACACCAGCCCAGGACCTCCACATCTGGCTTCTTCACCTGTGGGATCTTCTGAGGGGGATGGGGGGTGCTGAGGAGTATTTCAGTCTTTAATAAAGCCCTTTTGTGGGGAAAAACTCAGTCTGATTGGCTGGGCCTGGCTCCTCAGTTGCCAAGCCGTTGGCCCTATGCCCTCCCAGGCCCACCCATGACTGCACCCCTGCCCAGTCGAGTAAAATCCATAGATTAGGGCCTAATTTATTTCAATTGACTGATTTCCTTATATGAACTGTAACTCAGTAAAATCTTTGAAATTATTGCATGTTGCATTTATATTTTTGTTCAGTATTGTCACGTTCCTGACCTATTTTTATGTTATTTTGATTATGTTTAGTTGGTCAGGGCGTGAGTTGGGGTGGGCATTGTATGTTGTGTGTGTTTTGTTTAGTCTATGGGTGTTGTATTGTGTATGGGATAGATAATTGTGAGGTTGTCTAGTTATGTCTATGGCTGCCTAGATTGGGTCTCAATCAGAGACAGCTGTCATTCATTTGTCTCTGATTGGGAGCCATATTTAAGGTAGCCATAGGCAGTAGGCTTTTGTGGGTAGTTGTCTTGTTTAACGTTTGTTGCTTGTCTGGGCACTTGCGTTATTTAGCTTCACGATCATTTGTTGTTTTGTTTGTTTGTAATAGTGTTTTCGTTTCATGTTCATCTTCGTTCGTTTAATTAAAAGAAGATGGCTTATTTTCCTCATGCTGCGTTTTGGTCCGAATCTCTTCCACACGATCGTGACAGAACTACCCACCACAACAGGATCAAGCAGCGTGAGCGGAACCAACAACAGCGGCAAAGTAAACAGGACTCATGGATATGGGAGGATGTTTTGGACGGTAAAGGTTGTTACACATGGGAGGAGATCCTGGCTGGAAGGGATCGCCTCCCATGGGAACAGCTTGAGGCACTGAGGAGAGCAGAGGCTACCGGAGTGAAGAACCGGAGTTATGAGGGGACGCGTCTTGCACGGAAGCCTGAAAAGCCCGTGAGTAACACCCAAAAATTTATTGGGGGGGCGGCTAAAGGGGAGTGTGGCGAAGCCGGGTTGGATACCTGAGCCAACTCCCCGGGCTTGCCGTGGAGTAAGAGGGCGTCGTACTGGTCAGACACCGTGTTATGCGGTAAAGCGCACGGTGTCCCCAGTACGCGTGCTTAGCCCAGTGCGGGCTATTCCACCTTGCCGCACTGGGAGGGCTAGGTTGGGCATCGAGCCGAGTGCCATGAAGCCGGCCCAACGTATCTGGTCTCCAGTACGTCTCCTCGGGCCGGCGTACATGGCACCAGCCTTACAGGTGGTGTCCCCGGTTCGCCTGCATAGCCCAGTGCGGGCTATTCCACCTCGCCGCACTGGCAGGGCTACGGGGACCATTCAACCTGGTAAGGTTGGGGAGGCTCGGTGCTCAAGAGCACGTGTCCTCCTTCACGGTCCGGTATATCCGGCGCCACCTTCCCACCCCAGCTCAGTACCACCAGTGCCTACACCACGCACCAGGCTTCCAGTGCATCTCCGGAGCCCTGTTCCTCCTCCACGCACTCTCCCTATGGTGCGTGTCTCCAGCCCAGTGCCTCCAGTTCCGGCACCACGCACCAAGCCTCCTGTGCGTCTCCAGAGCCCTGTACGCACTGTACCTTCTCCCCGCACTCGCCCTGAGGTGCGTGCCCTCAGCCCGGTACCTCCAGTTCCGGTACCACGCACCAGGCCTAGAGTGCGCCACGAGAGTCCAGTGTGCCCTGTTGTTGTTCCCCGCACTAGCCTGAAGGTGCGTGTCCTTAGCCCGGTACCTCCAGTTCCGGTACCACGCACCAGGCCTACAGTGCGTCTCAGCCGGCCAGAGTCTGCCGTCTGCCCAGCGGCGCCTGAACTGCCCATCTGCCCAGCCGTGCCTGAACTGCCCGTCTGCCCAGCGGCGTCTGAACTGCCCGTCTGCCATACGCCGTCTGAACTGTCCGTCTGCCATGAGCCTGCAAAGCCGCCCGTCTGCCATGAGCCTGCAAAGCCGCCCGTCTGCCATGAGCCTACAGAGCCGTCCGCCAGACAGGAGCCGCTAGAGCCTTCCGCCAGACCGGATCAGCCAGAGCCTTCCGCCAGACCGGATCAGCCAGAACCTTCCGCCAGACCGGATCAGCCAGAGCCTTTCGCCAGACCGGATCAGCCAGAGCCTTTCGCCAGACCGGATCAGCCAGAGCCTTTCGCCAGACCGGATCAGCCAGAGCCTTTCGCCAGACCGGATCAGCCAGAGCCTTCCGCCAGACCGGATCAGCCAGAGCCTTCCGCCAGACCGGATCAGCCAGAGCCTTCCGCCAGACCGGATCAGCCAGAGCCTTCCGCCAGACCGGATCAGCCAGAGTCTTCCGCCAGACCGGATCAGCCAGAGTCTTCCGCCAGACCGGATCAGCCAGAGTCTTCCGCCAGACCGGATCAGCCAGAGTCTTCCGCCAGACCGGATCAGCCAGAGTCTTCCGCCAGACCGGATCAGCCAGAGTCTTCCGCCAGACCGGATCAGCCAGAGCCTTCCGCCAGCCATGACCAGCCAGAGCCGTCAGCCAGCCATGACCAGCCAGAGCCGTCAGCCAGCCATGACCAGCCAGAGCCAGCCAGCCAGGATCCGCCAGCCAGTCCGGAGCTGCCGTCCCTCAGCCCGGAGCTGCCGTCCCTCAGCCCGGAGCTGCCGTCCCTCAGCCCGGAGCTGCCGTCCCTCAGCCCGGAGCTGCCGTCCCTCAGCCCGGAGCTGCCGTCCCTCAGCCCGGAGCTGCCGTCCCTCAGTCCGGAGCTGCCCCTTATCCTGGTGCTGCCCCTTATCCTGGTGCTGCCCCTTATCCTGGTGCTGCCCCTTATCCCGATGCTGCCCCTTCAGTTAGGTGGGTTTAGTTGGAGGGTGGTCATTGGGGGGGGGATACGGAAGCGGGGAGTGACTATGGTGGTGTGGGGACAGCGTCCAGAGCCGGAGCCACCACCGTGGACAGATGCCCACCCAGACCCTCCCCTAGACTTTTGGTGGTGCGTTCGGAGTACGCACCTTGAGGGGGGGGTTATGTCACATTCCTGACCTATTTTTATGTTATTTTGATTATGTTTAGTTGGTCAGGGCGTGAGTTGGGGTGGGCATTGTATGTTGTGTGTGTTTTGTTTAGTCTATGGGTGTTGTATTGTGTATGGGATAGATAATTGTGAGGTTGTCTAGTTATGTCTATGGCTGCCTAGATTGGGTCTCAATCAGAGACAGCTGTCATTCATTTGTCTCTGATTGGGAGCCATATTTAAGGTAGCCATAGGCAGTAGGCTTTTGTGGGTAGTTGTCTTGTTTAACGTTTGTTGCTTGTCTGGGCACTTGCGTTATTTAGCTTCACGATCATTTGTTGTTTTGTTTGTTTGTAATAGTGTTTTCGTTTCATGTTCATCTTCGTTCGTTTAATTAAAAGAAGATGGCTTATTTTCCTCATGCTGCGTTTTGGTCCGAATCTCTTCCACACGATCGTGACAAGTATATATTTCCTAGCAGACTGGATTGCAGATAGATGGACTAATGGTCAGTCTAACCAGAGAGAAGCAGAAGAAACAATTGTCCACCTTTTAAATTCATGGTCTGCACTATCTTGGTATTGTACGCAAGGCAACAGAGTCAGTACATCAGCACCCCTGAAAATGAACACATAAGCACCTGAATAAGTCTTACATAGGGAGTGGATTCGTAAGGTAATATTATCTTTTAAGGTCAATTTGAATTGTTTTTCCTCATGGGAAACTTTGTATTGATAAAGACCAAACAAAACCCCTTTTCTGAATGCTTGTCCTCCATGGCCTCAATGAGGGTTTCATTCCTTTATGTCATCCAGCCCAATTCCCAGCATGCACAGCCAGTGTGACTCTTTCAACTGGAGCTCTCCATTGACTGGCTCATTGTGCAGCCAGGCTTTTGTGTGACGCTATCACCAGAGCACCATCTTTCACCTGAACACCGTAGGAACATCACAGTGATATGGCCAGGTATAGCATCTGAGGCACCCACGTCCAAGAAGAATAAAGCAATGGAAGAGAGAAAATATCTCAAAAAACAGGAGCTATTTCAGTAATAGCAAATAAAATAGTCAGTCTGTAAACATTGATTAGAGATATTCAACATTACCTTCTTATGCGTGTGATGAAGTGGCAGTATTTTTTTTAAATATAACAATATGCAAGCAGATGTTTGAGGCTTGGGCCCCTCGGCAACAGAAGGCTAGTTAAGATCGATATTGCTTTCAATATTTCTCTCCTTTGACAGATGACCACTACTGAGGAAAGTCTTGATAAGAGTAGCAACATATGGATGTGTTGAGCCTTGGCCTCCTTTGATTGCATGACCTCTTGACCCCAGCCTGTGTTGGAGAGCGTGGCGGCCACATGGTCCAGGTGTCTATCAGGCTCTGGTTATGGGGCGTTATTGACTCAGGATTTATAAATATTTAATGCACACATTAAGATCATGGTGGAGGGCAGCCATTAGAGTTCTGCAATAAACAAGCTCTAACCACGATTGAGTGCTTTAGCTATAGGGTGGCTTTTGGTAAAGGGAGAGCATGGTGTGATTTCCTAGCACTCATATTTTCCTGCCTGGCATTACTTGGCATGATCCAAAATACTTGCCTACTATGTTTGTTATCCTGCTATTAAAGGTCTCAGACGCACATTAGATCATTGTTCATTGATAGACAATGCATAACACTTGATTTATGCTCAGACTATAAATTATTAGAAGTGTTTATACAGAGTACATGGATTCAGGTTTTCCTTTCACAAGGTTTTGAATTTGGGGGGGGGGAAAAACACTGAGCAAGAAAATAGATCTAAAACTGTGTTGATCTAAAGCAAGCAGGCATGTGACTATTGTTATCAGACACTACATATTATCGAGGGAATGTTTTGACGCACACAGCGATCGTAGTTGAAAATGTAATCGTTCTCTGGTGTAGCTGACCTCACACTATCAGCATCACCTGCATTATCTTATGTGCCATGAGATCTATGCACGCCGCTGGCATAATAAGCTGTGATTTGCTGATTCCTGCTCATCTTGCATTCACTTAATTGTGCATTATAGGGAGGGATAGCCATGGGCACTGGTGCCTTGATGAGAAATTGACATTTTGTGACCTGGTCTCCAGGACCACTCAGAAAGCAAGATAAGATGTTTAGTTGTTTTAAAGGAGAGGTGGTATTCTTCCCCGTCGCTTCTCTATCTCTCCGTTTGACCCACTTGATGAGTATAGATTTCACAGGGCCCCCTTTCAGTGCTCAAACTATGAGTTTCAAAACAATACCAACCCCTTATAGACAGCGGATAACCTTGCTCTTTCAATGCATTGATTCTTTATTAACTAGGCGGCCTAATGCAATGAAATGAGGTATTTGAATGGGGCCTCTTTAGGTTGCTTTGAATAAAAAGCTCACACATGAAAGGCTACAATACATTTAACAGGCCATTTTAAAGCACGGCTGTAGTGAGAGATGCAGATATAAAGATCAATATGAATGTGCCTCAAAGTCAGATTGCTGGGCCAAAATCACAGAACTGCACAGAGATTTGTTTTGACTATTTATGAGAGCATAGAATTACGTTTAAAATGTAATACTTTTTTAAATGTTGCAACCTGTTTCTGAATCTAAAAGGCTAGCAACCCCCATGGAGAGTGTGGCAGCCCTGGCTCTTACAGGGGCAATCATGAACAAAAGTGTTCTGTGTAATTTATCAATAACAATTGAAGAAATCCACAGGCATCAGCAAGTTTTTGTAGTTTTTTACTCCAAATTTTTTATAAAACATCACTTATTAATTTCTGTTTTCATTCCAAATTTTTACATTTTGAATTTTTGTTCCCTGTAAACACATTTAAGCTATGTGGCAGAGTCATAAGTTCTGAGTAAAAATGACTTGTATACATTCTACAAAACAGAAAGAAAATACAACCACAAATGGAGTTCCTTCCTCCAAGGTTGTCCCTCATGCACATTGTTTCTATTGTATCTTAACAACTATCATATGGGTCACAAACTATTTATTTGACAATACAACCAACAAAGTTTTCTCTGTATAGATAATTTAAAATCAATATAAAAATAAACAATGAAGTTTGACTTCCCTTTAAAAAAAATGGACAGAGAGTCTTGACAGAGTAACAAAACTTTGAAGATATGTGAAATATATGGACATCGCATTTTATCAAATACAAAAAAAACATGAATGCAACAGTTCTTGGCTGAAATTCTCTGTGCTGCATCACTATTAAGGGCATGACGATTAATACATACATAATGAAAAGCAATATACAAAATTTCAGAGATAAATACAATATTTATAGTTGATATGTTACAAAATTTCCCTCAAGTGAGCGCAAGTGTGTGTTGGAATGGAAATATGACAATGAACTACTTTCGACTTTAGATGGAGTTAAATTTTGCTTTAAATGTTGTTGTTGATCTAAAAGAACATGGAAAAAAGACAGATGTATAAATATTTAGCACAATTTTGGCAATATCACAATAGTCTACAAGTTTTGAACCACATATAAAACACATAACGGGATTTGGAGCTAGAAGGAAGAGGATGGCCCTCTTCAACAAGAAACAGACTTCACAGTAGCCTAAGAATGCATTAATATACAGTGCTAGCAAAAAAGTTTTAAAAAAACATGGCAAAACACACTTGCTTAAAAGGAAGCTCTAAACATGGAACAGAGCCAGGTGTTCTACGTACGCCAGAGTACTTGTAGAATCCAAGATCATTTTCACTTTCGAAGATAAACTTCTAGCTACAATAAATTACAAATTTAATTTAAGATGTATGATTGAAACATGATACAATCTTACCCAGCCCCACCCATTTACTTGCATTTGATGTATTTTATGATTGATTTCTACATTATATATCTCATATATTTTCCAGTTGAAAATCTTAAACCTTCTTGGCCCCACTGTATTTTCTCACACATAAAAATACAAAAGGACACATTATAAAGACACACAAATGTGAATCTATTGAAAGAGAGTTAAAACAAAAAACAATTTCTGAGGCAAACAAGTTCATAGGTAAATGTACATCAGTGTTTACATTAAAACCAAATGGTGAGTCCACAGAGATCCTTCCCATATGGTTCACTGGACATAGCCAAAGTTCCACCAGATAGGCATACAAAATAAACACCCCATCGTCCTTTGTCTTCTTCGAGGTTGATCAAATGGAAAAATATAAGCAAAAAAAGCTAAAATCATTCAGTTCTTAATGAAATGCTTTGTCCACATGTCCAAATCTTAACTCTTGAAATAGTCTTTTCAAAGAAAATCATGTTTATATCTTCATTAAAAACAGAATAAGCTGTTGACTATATCCTCAGTATTATAGACTACACCAGTGTCTTTGCTGTGTGATAAAGGGGTGTCCTGTAGAGTGGTGAGTAGACTGGTGCTTGAGACGATGAAAGTGCATTTACATTGGAGGTACGACCAGACCGGACATAGCTGGGGGAAAAAATAGCGAAGGAGAAATTGCATTAAGCACGTTCATCTTACCCAACGTATTCAATTGGATAAGCAAAACATTCAGCTATTTACATCAAAGAACTTTAAAAATATGTGATGTTACGATATTGTGAGACTGTGTGTATGAGTGTGTGCATGTGTGCCTGTGTGATGTGTTTGTGTGTATGTGTGGTGTGTCTGTGCATGTGTGAGTGCACACATCTCTAACAGGACAGTTTCAAAAGCCTCCCTCTTGCTCTGACATTTCAGGCCCCAGCAGGCCAGCGGGGCTACGTGTGATATTCCTCCTGGTGTTGAGGTAATGGCAAACAGTGAACCAGACTCCCAGGAGAGACGGCCCTGCCGACCGTGGAACACCAACATGGCCACTACCCAGAATGCTGTGCTACAACCCCCCCTCCCTCGTCACTCAAAGACTCTCCTCAGACTGACTCCCCTCACAGTCAAACTATCCTCCATACTGAGGATGCAGCTACTACATTACACTTCCATTTCCACATGCACTACACTAGTCCCATTTCAAAATCATTATCCATGAGATTAGACAGAGATCAAAGGTAGTTTCGATTATTTTACCCAGACAATCTGCTAGGATATCATTAGCAACTCTACCTTATACAGAGACTTGATATACTCGGTATTTCACACATTCTGAACAATTATGTGGCCAGTGAAGTGCCAGGATGAAAAATCATTGCACTGCTCTCAGTGTATTTGTAGTGTCATGGTTGGAATGCTTTTAAGTTTGCCAGCACAGATGATGGCAAGGCATTGCTCATTAATTTCTGCACAACATGTATTAATAAGTATGATCGTGTAGCAAGATGAACTTTAATTTCCCACTTCATTAAGCTCAATGTTATTAATCTTGGGGCACAGGCTACAGCTAAGCTTGTTTTCAAAGCAATCATGTTGGTCATGACACACGCACAAAACCTAATAAACATAATTACTAAAACAATTCTGGGAAGGCGGTTTTCTTAGGCCTCGGACTATATAATTTGCTATACTGGATGGGTTGTGTGTGGTGTGTTTGCATGCCTGCTTACGGGATGCATTTGTTCATGTGCGTGTGAGTGTTTGCTTGTGTGAGTGTGTGTGTGTACAGTACATGTGTGTGCCCTCATGCTTGCTTGTGTATTTGAATGTAAACTCAAAGATGTAAATAATAAATTGTAGCCTGTTAAAATGCATATTTGTAATGATTAGTCCCTCACCAAACCGGACAGAGGCATGAGCCGCGGTATCTGCCCAGTAGTCCGAAGGGAAGGGATGAGGGGGTGAGGGGGGCTCACCTTGCAGTCCGTTGCCATTTGCGCTGGTGCAGGAAGGGGGTGGGGAGGCCTGGGGTCGGACCACAGGGGCGAAGGCGCTCTTTTGTTTAACTGCAGACAAGATATGGGAGGGGGTGGGGGGTGGGGGGTAAGAACATGCTATCGGACTAAACTGGGCTGTATTCAGTGAGGTGAAACGCTCAGAACATTGCCGATAGAAATGTAAAGAATACAGCTAACATGATTTCGATTCTCTACCTGACAGACAAGTATATCTGCCCTACATAATACATTTCTATCTGAACCTTGTGCAACTTTGCTCCCTCCTGAATGGCAGCTCTACTCACTTCCATATGGAGAGTTGGCAGAGGATCCATTGAGGAACCCAGGGGAGCTGGGCACTCCCAGGTTGGACATGCCAGAGTTACCGTAGCCATTCATACTGTTACTGACGGTGTTGTAGCTGGACTGCTGTGGGGTGCTGCTGGTGATGTACCCTCGTGGAGACGCACTGCTGGTGTTCCGGCTGTAGCCTACCGAATAGGAATAAGAGGAGGACAGGGTGATTAGAGGTCTATAGGATTCATTAATTCTTTCATTGACGGTGAATGACTCTTGACCACTAAGCATTATTTCCACCTACCCTGGTCGTTTCCCTGTGACTCGGACACGTTGACGGCTAGTTGGCTGCTGAAGGAGTTGACTCCCATCATGCCGTGGGAGGCTGTGTTGGCGAGGGAAGGGATCTGGTTGTGGTTACGGGGAACGCTGTACAGGGCCTCAGCTATGTCCGCTGCCCTCTTCAGAATGATCTCCTGTGAACACGGAGGTAGAAGTTCGAGTTATTGAGCTGCTCTTTTGTCCTCAGTCATCCATTATGATGGCTTCGTTTGATATGTTCTGTAAGATGTGTGTGTGTGTGTGTGTGTGTCGGTCTGCATACCTGGTTATTGTGGGGCATTCCATACAGTGCTTCAACAAGGTCAGCTGCTCTTTTCAGCAATACCTCCTGATAAAAAAAGAGGAAAGACATACATTATTGAAATGCTGATGACAGGTCAAAGGTTAATATGACACTTCATGACACGGTTCAACGAGCACCATGACATGTAATGTAACAACAAGAGGTCTATATTAGGTGGGTAAGTAAACGTGGCCCTGTATTGAGAGGCACCAACATTGCATTAGGCCACCAATTCTTCTCTCCTCGGAACCACTGGGAACAAGAATAATGTCCCATCTCTTAATTAAACCACCCTAGGCCTTAAAAACAACACCTCACCCTCTAATTCTGGGCCCGCGTTTGCACAAGAGTTCAGCACTGGAGTCTCCTTTCTTCAGAACAATTAAGTGAATTAGCTTGGGTTAATCTAGTTCTGCCGTAATGACATTAAGGAATTTTTCAATTAACCTCTTTGACTGGCTGTTGTAAAGGACTTCACAAATGACTTCCCATTCAGCGAGAGCTGGGTGCTTGTGCCTCTGGGACATGGATGCATGGGATGTAGTCTTATCCATGTTTGCATGCTCGCCCCTGCTTCACAGTAAGGATTAGCCATGTTGCTTTGGCTCTTAACACTGAGAATGAGTTGGCCTTGGATCCTGTTCCCTGCTCTACTTCAGAATAGGTTGGCGTGTTAGTATGCTTTTATCTGCTCTTTGAATTGAGCACTTCATGAAATCCTTCATGGAGCACCACAGTGCTCTGTTTAGTGTGATGCTCCAAGCAATATGTTTGGAAAACCACCTACTCCATTTAGAAGCCTTTATTCTCACAAGAAAAAAGCTTGAGATATTGATGTGGGATTTTATTTAAATATGTGTTTACTGGCACCTGCTGTATTGCAGCAATTTGTTGACTTTCCGTCAGAACCCAGGTTAAAAGTGATGGAAATCTGTCACTGGAAACATCTCAGATTGCGCTTGTTTTCTTCCCACATTGCGTGTTTTCCTTCGCGGGCCTCAGTAATTTGTGTGAAGTGTTCCATCACTTGGCAATAGCAATCCGGGATTAAGACGGCAGCTGCCGTAAATGAATGTAAACACAGCCATCGCGCCTTCAAACAGCGGCCTCCAAGACTTGGCCTGTGTTTCCAAGGCAGCGTGTATGGAGCGTGTATGGAGCGTGTATGGAGTGTGTGTGGGCCTCCTTTCATCCCGAGGAGCCATATCTTCCTGAAGTCCTTGATTTATCAAGACGAATCGCTGTAGAAGCCACTTCTAGCATGTGCCATGCTCTTATAGAAACATATAGCATAATCCACCAAGTTACCGCATGGGTGGCTCTCTTTAAAATGGGCATTTACCTCTGAAATTGGTGTGTATGCTCAACGGTGCATGCATCTAGTTTGCATAGAAATAAAGAATTATGGTTGTCGTGAGGCAGGTACACTAAATGAGAGGACCAGCTGTCTTTATGTGTTCTCATCAGGCAGAACAGATTCCTCTCTCGCTCACTGAGTGAGACAAAGTGTATTTTCTTTTCTTCTTCCTGCAGTTAATAATTACCAATAATCTATTCTATCATATTTCAAGATCTTCTACATGCCTCTCAATTTCAAACAACAATTCAAGCAATTAAGACTGTCATGTTCGCAAGCGCCATGTTTCATTCTCTGAAAACCTCCTCTCCATCCTTGTCCATATGGTACTTTGCAGCAGCGACATAAGGACAGCTTGGAAAAAAGAGAGAGAAAACGATATTGCCTCTCATCCTTAATCTGTCGTTTACCGCGTGGCGTCTTAACTAACCAAGCTCACTCGCAGGGCTATGCTTAAGTGGTGGCCTAGTCACATCCCAGGATGATGGGAAGTGTGGTACCCAATCAACCACAGAGTTTGTTTTGTTTCCGACGAGACACTTTCACGCATATCGGCTCACGCTGTGAATACGATTAGCATCGAATGGTGTTCTGGGGCATTTCCATGTAAATCTGGATATATAATGTAATTGCCATTCTTGTCATGGAGACAGACATATCAGAGCACCATGTTAAATTGAAAACAATTAAAGCCCATAGATGATCTTCGTTGTTTTGCCCATAGACGATCTTCGTATTTCTATTGATGTTATCACAGTTAATAAAATGGGGCCCAGGTTATGTAGCTTTGAGTGTTAATATCATTATAAAAATATAAGGCAATTAGCGTGCTAGCTCTAGCCTGAATACATTCAGAAGGATAGGGCCATTAGATGTAGAATAGACATTCATTTAAAAACATTGGTAATTGCTTCACATGAACATATTTGTAATATTTGTTTTCTGCTTGTGGATTACACAAAGAATTGGAAAAGAATAGGTTTGTGTTTATTTTGGAAAACAAAGAGAGAAGGAATGCAATCAACTTAATAATAAAACAATATTGCTTTTCTGCTTTTAATTGAGTAATTAATCTAATTTGTTACAGAAGAAAAGAGAAATTGAGTGTGGTACAGTGTGACATCCAGTCTATTTGTCCATTACTGCCACAGGGCACAAAATGGTATTATAAATTGTCTTCTTCATATGATGAATCGAAAATTGTTTTATAACAAGATCTTAAAAAGGAGGGTGAATTCCGAAGTCTCTGTTCACTTAACGCCATGCCCGCAAAGCAATCTCCTTTTGCATCACTTGACTGCTCACACTTATTACTTTCATATTCACTCTGGACTCTGCATTGGATTTTTTTTATCGCTGCTTCTCCCATAGGGTCAGTTTGTCATCTGCAATGTTGTCTTAAAATTACGAGGTAAACTTCAATCAGAGCACGCTTCCCCCCTTTTTTCTCAGTGTAGCAACAATATTAGCGTGCATCCCTTGCAATCCATGAGCACGCCCATATTGGCTTTCTGTCTCCTCACAATTACCACTTGTCTTACTGGTCCTGGGGAAAAGGATGGTGGAAATCAATAGCGCCGTAATATTATCAACTGGAGGGTGAAGTCATTGAGGGAGGGGGGCCCGGTGTCGATTTGCCTTTCTGCTAATGCATACTTCGCCTCCTCCAGCTTTATCTCCTTTTTATAGAGTCTTTCCGCCTCACCTGCAGCCCGTAATGGCTGTTCTCTTCACGCCGTCTCCCTTCTTGTTCCAAATGTACATGCCATCCACCCTGAGGCTTGTATATTGGGAGTGTGCTGTTGACCCCTCGAGGCGACCCTCAGATGGCAAGCTTAACAATGATGAATCACTCTGTAGAATCATTTACATGGCCCCCTGAACCCCATATTTGGGTCCATTAGAGAGCAAATCAAATATTTATATTATTTATTGGAAGTGCAGAGTTTCATCTCACTCTGAGATTGGTCCATGTGAGGGCTGGGGGGAGACCCTGCTATATTAAGTAAGCACACTGAGGAAACTCATCTCAGATTGAGTCAAAATGTGTTTTATCGCCAAAACGTATTTTGTTCTCCAAGAAGAAAAAATGTATGCTGTAATAAAAGTATGCATCACAATATTCCTTGTTATGTTCAAATTGCAAATTTTACGGAGATGTACTGACTAAATTGAGTGTGTGAAGACAGAGAGACCCAGGGCAGGGAGACTTGCAGCCATAAAAGCTAAGTGAACCTTTCCTTTGGTCTTACAAATGTACTGTTGAAATTAGAGTTACATTTCATGTCCAGGTGTTGTTTTGAGTCTCTACGGGGACCAAACTCTAATTGAAACACTTCATATAGTGCACCAGAGACTGCTGGCTGCGATGTCATATATCTTCCTATTGACTTTGCCCAGTCGTCCATACTACACCACACAGCCTGGTCTTTATTAAATTGTCCGTTGGACGTTAATGATATTGCAGTGTTGCATGCTGGGCTTTAATAGATAAGGTCTTAAAAGGCTTTATGGTATTATTAAAACTCTGAGGTGGTCACCAATTTACTGCGTGCCAAGGGAGTCTGTGCAAACTAATCAGTCATAATATTACATTTGACGCATATGGAATGCCACTTATACCGAATGGGAACTAGCAGGGTCGCAATCAGATGAGCCCAGTAATAGATTTTATCAGAGGAAATAGAAATAGTAGAGAATCAAAGAATGGCTGAAATATGTGGCTTTGTTTTCATGTTGAAAAATGCCAAAATGGCAGGCTACCGGATATGTGTCACAAGCATGTGGGAATCAAGAGCCTTTCAACTCCTTTACTGAGTTCTAAAGAAAACAGTGAGACCTAACGCATAATAATGTGTCGCTCTGGCCTTATTAGCCACACTAAGACTGGGGGGTTTACGAGCGTAGAGTCATGTAAACAACAGATTAAACCAAATGGAGCTGTGGAGAACGAAAGGGAAAACATGAGCGGGGTAATGACGGCCCAGACGACCAGGAGATTATCATCTCCACAGACTACTGGAGAGGAAAGACGTCTGATTGAGCTATTTTGCCACACAGAAAGTTTACCACCCGCCTGCCTCCCTCTCTCTCCTCTTACTAAACAAATACATTCCCAAATCAATGCTACATGGACGCACCAGTGTGTGTGTGTGTGTGTGTGTGTACTGTATTTCTGTTTGGTTCAAAAGTTTGATCTTCTTTTGATGTTGTTTTGTTTCTTGGTCTTTGATGCTGCTGTTGGGTTAGCAGCTGTGGTGTGTGTATGGTGTCGTTTGTTGTGTCTATATGGTGTTGTAATGTCAATTTCTGTGAAGATGAGACATAACACTGACCTTTGGTAACCTCTCGGGGTCACCCGGGTGCCTGGGGATGACCTTCTGCAGCCTCTGGAACCCATAGTCGATGGTTGGCTCATTGAGGGCTGACCAAAAAAAAATCCCAATTGTTAGACAATGTGAAGTGAAGTGAAATAACAGCTCTGTCAACCAATGTCTGCAATGCACAACAGCTAGCATGAAAACTCTATCACAAGTGTCACAAACCCCCTGCATCCAGTTAAATTCTCATTTAGCAAAATAGCCATGATGACATGATGCAGTACATCAGTCTAGAGCAGGTCTCATATCTCTTACAGGGCCCAACTCTTTTTATCTTCACGGAAATACTGAGAGCAAATGACATAGTGGGGTGTGTTAATCTAACCGAGCTTTAATAATCTGTGAAAGTCCAGAAATTGATCTAGCGTGAGTTGCTGTCACTCCAGCGCTCCACCTACTGTACCACCCCGCTGCTCTGCTGAAATACTGCAGCAGATCACACAGAGCGATCAATCTCACCCACCCCTCAAATAGTAATCTGGAGCAGCGAGCCGTATTGGGCTATGAATCAGAGGCACAAAGTAAATGAATCATAAGTCAGACTTTGGTAAGACTAAGGCGGTTGATGTCTGACAGTCATAATGGGTAATTTAAGGCTTCCTTACAACTCTCGCTGATTCTAAACAATCATGTACACCCGTAGGCCAAGGGGAAGGTAGGAGGGAGGGGAGGAGAAGGAACGACTTAATAGAGAACATCACTTCTCAATGTAGATATCATTTTCAGGAGAGTAACTCAGACGAGCGTGGCAGTGCCTCATAAATCAATGGCTTTCTGTGGAGACTAATAAGAGCTGCCTACCTCTATTCATTGTTCAGCCTGTAATTTGGCCCATCACTCATTACTCAGCATGTAATTTTGGCATTAACGCAGCAAGGCTTGTCCAACCTGCTGAACACGAGAGAACATGAAGGCTAACGCCACACGTACAGCCAGCGCCACTGACACACAGACCAGGAAGGCACTGGCGCCGGCAGACACACACACACACACACTAGTACAGGCTACTGATCAATGGTACAGGGCTGTGCAGTGTGCACTACCAACATGATATCATAGGAAAATGTCATTCTGGCACGTTTTTGCAAAAAGGTCAAATGTCACAATAGCTGATGTTTTTCTCAATACATTGCAGTCAATGGGAAAAGATGAGTGTCACAGGGTTGATGTTTTTCTCAATACATTGCAGTCAATGGGAAAAGATGAGTGTCACAGGGTTGATGTTTTTCTCAATACATTGCAGTCAATGGGAAAAGATGAGTGTCACAGGGTTGATGTTTTTCTCAATACATTGCAGTCAATGGGAAAAGATGAGTGTCACAGGGTTGATGTTTTTCTCAGTACATTGCAGTCAATGGGAAAAGATGAGTGTCACAGGGTTGATGTTTTTCTCAGTACATTGCAGTCAATGGGAAAAGATGAGTCACAGGGTTGACGTTTTAGTAATACATTGCAGTAATTGTTCTCAATACATTGCTGTCAATGGGAAAAGATGAGTGTCACAGGATTTACATTTTTCTTGTTTATCTAATGTTTGTCTCTCTCTCACTCTCTACCTCCTATTTACCCCCCATTTCTCTTCTCTCTCCCTCCCCCTTCTTTCACCCCCACCTCCCTCTCCCCCTCCCCCTTCCATTACCTCTGCCTCCTTCTTTCCCTTATCTCTCTCTCAAATCTTTCTCCCTATCCTTCCTATCCTTCCTTCACCTTCTCTTTCTCTCTCTCTCTCCCATTCCCTCACTCTCCCCTTCTCTCTTTCCCTCCCCCCTCCATTCTATCTCCCTCCTCTTTCCCTGCCTCTTCCTCTTCTCCACACTTTCTCCACCTCTCTCTCCCACCTCTGTCAGTCTGTTGACTCTCTCTCCCCTCCTTCCTTGTTCTCCCCCTCCCTCCTTCACCATTTCCCTCCCTCTCGCCCCCTCTCCCCCCTCCCTCAATCTCTCCCTTCACTCTCTCTCCTCCCCCTTCCATTCTCTCTGTCCTTCTTTCCCTACATCCCCCTCCTCTCGTCGCTCTCTCTCTGCCTCTTTCTCCTCTCTCCCTCTTTTCTCCCACAGACAGACAGGCAGACACAGACAGACAGACAGACAGACAGACAGACAGACAGACAGACAGACAGACAGACAGACAGACAGACAGACAGACAGACAGACAGACAGACAGACAGACAGACAGACAGACAGACAGACAGACAGACAGACAGACAGACAGACAGTTTCAAGTTTCAAGTCAATCAAAACATGTGTTAGGATGGATTGACCTAAGATATATGGAATTGTTTTAAGAAGGTCATACCAAGGATCATTTAGCTATTTGATTTAGAATTTTAAGACACCTTGAAGTATCCCCCCGAAAATATATTAAAAGAAAAGGCTTTACTGCTTTTAGCCCATACAAAGGCATTGAATAACAGATTCATTCAATTGAACAACAGATATTCCCCCCCAGAAAATCTAAAGGAACTTTTCTTCTGAAGTTTCTGTCCTATATCTGCGAGATATAAGATCAGGAGTAATTTATTTTTTTACCCCTTATTTTTGGCACTAAACAGTCTCCATATATACCTTCAGATGAGTCTTGTGAGGCCTGTGGGCGTCCTAGAGCAAAACTATCTGTTACCCCCCCCCCCCCCCCCCCCCTTGCCGGTTAACGTTAGGGTTATGTCTAGGCCCTAACCTGAACCCCTAGCTTCATGTTCACTCCCAGCTCAACCCTAACCGTAACCCTAACTTTAGCTTCAGGTCCATATCCTGGCTCATCCCGAAACCTAGCCTCAACCCTAACCCTAATCCTTACCTTAGCTTAATATGAACTCCCGGCTCAACCCTAACTCTAACAATGACCCTAACCATAACCCTAACCTTAACCCTCACTTCATCTCCATATCTTGGCTCAACCCTTCTGTCGAAGTCAATCAACCCTAACTCCAAGAGCTGAGCCAAGATGTAGAGGTCTAGGGTTAGAGTTATGGCTATGGTTAGGGTTGAGCTGGGATGTGGACATGAAGCTATGGTTAGGGTTAAGTTTAGGGTTGAGTTTAGAGTTTGTCTGCCTGCTTGCCTGCCTGCCTCCCTCTCTGCCTGTCTGTGAGTTTAAATATCTCTCTGTTTGTGTGTCTGTCTATGAGTGGATATCTCTGTCTGTCTGTCTGTGAGTTTATGTCTGTCTGCCTGCCTGCCTGCCTGCCTGCCTGCCTGCCTGTCTGTGAGTGGATCTGTCTGTCTGTCTGTCTGTCTGTCTGTCTGTCTGTCTGTCTGTCTGTCTTTCACCAATTTGCCCATTGCAGCTCTTTCACCAACTTTTTTGTTTTGAATGCGATGTACTGAGTTATGCCCCAATACATATCTATACATCAATATCCTGTCTGTGGAATTGGGAAAGTGGAGAGAGAAGTGGAGGTGGGAGAGACAGGAGGGAGAGACAGAAGGTAGAGGGAGAGAAATAGATTAGAGGGAGGAGGGAAAGAAGGAATGAGATAGAATGGAGGGAGGGGGAACGAGAGAAAGATAATATGTAGAGTACAGAGAAAGAGATAGAAGATACAGAAGGAGGGAGGGAGGGAGTGTCTGTGATGCCTTTCTCTATGCATCCATATTGTGATGTTAATCTTCCCCCATTGAATTCAATTTATTCACTTGGGCATCACCCCTGTGACACTCATCTTTTCCCATTGACTGCACTGTATCGATATAAACGTCAACCCTGTGATACTCATCCTTTCGCATTGACTACTGTTTATTGGCATAAGATTCAATTGGTTGATGCTTAATTTTTCTCATTGGTTGCTATGTATTGACATAAACATCACCCCTGTGACACTCATATTTTCCCATTGACTGCAATGTACAGAGAAATATGTCAACCATGTGACACTCAGCTTTTCCCATTGACTGCAATGTACAGAGAAATATGTCAACCATGTGACACTCAGCTTTTCCCATTGACTGCAATGTATTGAGAAAAATGTCAACCCTGTGACACTCATCATTTCACATTGACTGCAATGTACTGAGAAAAATGTCAACACTGTGACTCTCATCTTTTCCCATTGACTGCAATGTACTGAGAAAAACGTCAACTACTGTGACACACATATTTTCCCTTTGACTGCAATGTATTGAGAAAAACGTCAGCTACTGTGACATTTAACTTTTTTGCAAAAACATGCCAGGATGACGTTTTCAGGCTGATCCACATAAAGTGAACTCCCAACAATCAAACGCACCACATGACACTCAACATACACTCCTGGAAATCTGATTTGACATCTTATCATGCATCCCGGAACACCAAAGGTCGGCTTCAGAACATGAGGGAACGCCATTTTCTTTGTGAGGGAACGTCATGATTTTGCCATATTTCTTTTGTTATTTCCTTCCCCCATCTATATGTGCACACCGCAAGACACTACAAACTACACACTACACAAACACACGCACAATACACAACACACAACACACTACAAACAGCAAGACGCGTTCAGGTGTGTGTGTTGTAGCCCTGCCAGACCCCGCTGCTCAGTGTGATGTAAATTGTGTATGTGTAAAAAGCACTCCATAATCAGGCCATCCATCATCACAGGCTGTCAGTAGGCTCTCGCAGGGTGATACATCACGCTCTCCTGTCCAACACCACAAACTACACACTACACAAACACACACAATACACAACACACTACACACAACACCGCTGCCGGGCATGCTGAGTATAGATACAGTAGCTACACCACAAGACCCAGGTAATAAAGCAGCGGTATGTGATGTGTATTTTGGAAGTATTTACATTTACAATTATCCTGAAGTAATGCAGCCTGAAATAGTTTGAAAAACAGAATGCACTGCACACGTTTTTTAACATTTGGATATGGCATACACATTAAACGTAATTGATTTTGAATTCTCTATCATTTCTGTTTGAAAACACTAAATTACTTTGTAAGGCGGAAAGGGGACCTAGAAAGTGAGCATCAAATACCAAAGATAGTAAACAAGATGTCTCTTTCTCTCTTGCTCTTTAAGAAGAGGATTAAAGCATGTCTCATGGTACTGTGATTGGGGTGCAACTCTGGGCCATGAGAAGTGCATGTCGACGTGTCACCATCTCATCTATCATGGAGATGATCTTTGCAACAACCCTGCATAATGAAATTGGTGGCACAGACCCCCATCTGCTATCGATTTCATGCAAATGACGTTGACAGCTGATGGAGACTTGCGTTAGTGCTAAACGGTGCTGTCAGTTGATGAGTTGACAGTTCTGTAGTTGGACCGTGTACACACAGAGACGGACACAGACACTGTCAATAATCCTATAAGGGCTGATGACGGCGCACACTGAGTGTACAAAACATTATGAAGCCTGCTCTTTCTATAACATAGACTGACCAGGGGAATCCAGGTGAAATCAATAAGGGATCATAGCTGTCACCTGTTAAATCCACTTCAATCAGTGGAGATGAAGGAGACCGGTGAAAGAAGGATTCTTAAGCCTTGAGACAATTGAGACATGGATCGTGTACGTGTGCCTTTGAGAGGGTGAATGGGCAAGACAAAATATTTAAGTGCCTTTGAACGGGGTATGGTTGTAGGTGCCAGGCGCATCGGTTTGTGTCAAGAACTGAAACGGTGCTGGGGTTTTAACACTCAACAGTTAACCTGTGTGTATAAAAGAAAATCCACCACCCAAAGGACAACTTCACACAATTGTAGAGGCGGGTAATTATGAGGTGGAGAGATTGTCTGACCTCTCACCCCTTGCTTAACAATCAAACTTGAGGACAGTGTTATTATACACCACTCATACACTTGCCACTATACTCCCTCAAACACCTCCAAACTTTATATCCTACCTTCACTTACTCATCTCTTCCCACCACCGTGTTCTAACTCTTTAATATTGTAGCTCTGAACTCTACGATGCCCTTGGACTGTCACCATAAATGCCAACATGAGCTTCATCTCCATATTTTACCAGCGCAGTGCACTGTTGTGAGAGGTAGCTAAGGAGGAGAGCAGGGCGGGAGGAGTGTAGGAAGGGGAGCTGGCCCCCCGTGAAGATTCTCAGCCACAGTGAGGAAACATGAAACCCTCCACACACATCCCATAAATCCTGTTCTGGGTGGGGAGTCTGGCTGGGGAGGGGGAAGGCACTGGCACGTTCCAGTCACGCCCGCTTCCCGGCCCGCGGCCAATCAATACCACTTTCCTGTTTTAGAGGCGGGTAATTATGAGGTGGAGAGATTGTCTGACCTCTCACCCCTGCTGCATTACTCGGCTGATATGAAGATAAATTGCCTGATTTTGGGTAAACATATGCTGCAATTCAAACTGTCAGCACTGGTTTGCTCAGGGATAATTTGTATTGATCTTCTGGCTTCTTACCCATTTTGCTTACTGACCTCATTGATAATTAGAGAGAAAGAGACACAGCGAGGTAAGGCAGGGGCTGCATTTGAATATTTCGCCAGGAATAAAAAGAGAGAATAAAGAAAGAGAGAGGAGAAAGACTGAATGATAGACTAATAGCATTTTCTCTTCTAAACTAGTTGAAGTTCAGCTTGAAACACTTCACTTGCTCAGCTCAATTACTTAAACATAAAAAATTTCTCCTCACTTATGAGAAGCTATAATTGTTTTGTAAATTGTTTATAACAAAATGTGTATCATGTAATCCACATAATGAAACAAAGTAATGCTAATCATTTTTAATTTGACAGCTGAAGGAGCAAAACTACGGTCACTTTAGCTATGAACATGATTAAAAAATAGATGCACAGCAGAGTTCATTCTTTGGAATCCTTCTGTTTGGAAACTTTCTTTCAGTAATTTAATATGATTGAATTTGTATACTTCACCAGGAATAAAGAGTGAGAAAAAAAGGAGTGAATGATATAGACTAATAACATTTTCTCCTCTCTTCTTCTGAACAAGTTTGAATCACTTGACTTGTTTAGTTCAAATACTACAACTTAATATTTTCCTCATCACTTATGAGACGCTATAATTGTTTTGAATGTATAATAAAACGTTTAGAATTTAACAACATAAATAAAATAAAATAGTATCAATCATTTCATCGTTTTATTTGATGTATAGCTGACAGCTGAAGGAGCAAAATTACCATCACTTTTTGAATAGGATGCACATGATAAAAAAAATGTTTAATACCAGCTGAGTTAATTCTTTGAATGCAAGCTGAGTGGAAACTTTATGTGTATCTCAGTAATTTCCTCACTCTATTGACTGAACGGTCATATTTCAGAACAACAAAAAATGGAATGCCTAGACTTGGTGTGCAGCTGTGGCCATATCAATTCCCATTTCAAGCACCACACACACACACACACAATGTACGGCAGGATTTCAACGGAATTCCTCTCCCTGGGATGCGCACATCCGTTCATGCTCCTAACACATTCACTCCAGAAGGCTCCAAGCCCAGTGTCTTTGCTTAAAATGCAGAGTGGACAGCCGAACAGGCGTCAGAGCACGGTCTACTACTCCTTCTCCGTGTCCTCTAGAAATAGGACATGAGTAACCGCTCTAAAGGAACAATGTAACATGGCCGTCGTTGGCAGATGAAAACGCTTACATGACAATACGCCTGCATGCTCTCAGTATGTGGCAGTGTACTGAAGTCATGTACTGTATTTGCCTGCAGTAACAGGCAGTAGCAGGGGGAAATGCTTGAGCAAAGCAGTAAAGTGAAGGGAAATGGTTCCTTCTCAAGTCTGAAGGCTTGAATGGAAGCGTGCACAGAGTGCTAGCATTCCTGCCAGCCATTATTGGTTATTATGATAAATCTATCTTTCCAGGAGATAAAAACTAACAGGAGATAAAAACTAGCCTTGTTGCCATTTGCCAGCTATTACTTTCGCTAATTATACTTAACTGCTTGGAGCTTATCTCCACTCCTCCTACACCACTGAGCATTTTTTCTTTCCCCCAACACAAATTATACTGAGGTGGAGAGGGAGTTGGAAGGGGAGCAGATAAACAGAACGGGGTGAAGTTCATTCAAGTGTCAGTGATTTTGAACTTGTGAGAGTGTCCAACTCAAGCCTCATGGGCACCTGAGATCATCTTAAAAAATGCAGCACCGATATGGGTCACACATAGTATCGTTATCACCACAGGAAATGACATCCTCTCACTGACGTCAATAGCGTCAAACAGGGAGGGAAAAAAGCCAGTGTCACTCAGGGGTTATTGAAAGTAAATGGATGAATGGAAACAGGTGATGAAAGCTGCAGGGACAACATGAGCGCACTCTGGGAGACATATAGAGGTCATGATGTTCAGCAATATCGATGTCCGCTGTGGAGACAGACCTAAAAGAAGCATGCAGGCAGAACCCACCTTCAGACCAAACCAACCAATCGTAACTCACGGCAAACCCACGCAAACCAAAGCAGTGCATTTACCACTGACCATGTTCTCTCCATCCAATCCAAGCTATCGCTGAGTGATTCCATCTCCAGTCTCAGGTTGATCAGAAAATTCACACTTCAAAAGATCTGTAGTTAAGATTAATCAATAGAGAGAAATCAATGTTCATTGAAATTTCATGAACTTTGATCCGATACAGACAACGGGAAAAAAAACAAGTTACAATTCCACCAGATATTGCTTCTGCAACAGATCAAATGTAATTAACACAGGTTAAATGGGAGTGATGTACTGTATCAGTTCACAATTATCATACTTTTGAAATTCCCTTTATCTCTGTATTGGAAATGGGTGAGAACACCTCTTCTCTTCCCTTCAATGACATCTAAAGTGAGTGTCCCACTCCTCTAAGGACGTAGAGGGGGACTTTCACACATTACCGTCCAACTGAAATCAAATGGCCTCACCTCACAGCTGATTGCAGGCGCAAATTCATATTGTAAAATGAAGATCAATACACGGACGGGGCCCAATCGATGACAGCTAAATTACGGCCGCATTTTCCCCCTCATTCAAGATGAGTTGTGTTTTCCTCTCAAAGTCAATACCATGCAGCCTCTCTCATTCATTTCTCAATAAACTTGCCGATGAATTTCAATCACAGGCGGTGGAGGTAGGGCTGGGGGGAGAAAGGGGATGGGGAATAGGGGGATGGGAGTTCTTTTAAAGGCCGTTGGGTGTGGAACATAGTGGAAATGGGGCACGGAGGGGAGGGAGGAGAGATCCTCGTCTATCAAGAGCCTCCTTCCTTCCCATCTATCTTTTTTGCTGCACAGACTAATACTGTGCCTTAGTGGGGACTACCCATATGGCGTACCATTACCAAACACACGTAATAATACAGTTGAACATCAAGTGGTGCCAATTAAATACAATTAAATCCAAATAAATGTATAGTCCTTTCATTCTTATAGAGAAACACCCCTGTGCTGATGCTATGCAATGGCTTAAAAGCTGTCACTTATTTCAATCAATTTTCCATAGCTGGATTTCCCAGGTCTCTTAATTATTCCACTATGTGAAATATATAATGTCATTGTGCACTCCTCAAAGTCTACCTGACAAACTGCTTGACAGTGGGGAGTGGTAGAGTGTGTGTCACGTCAACCCTCTAATTGGACGAAAGGACCTTCCTCCTCAATCCTTGACGCTATCTGCACACGCTCACAAAGGCTTTCTGCCTGAGCCTGTCTAAGTAGGTGACAAGTGTCTCAGTCACTCCGGAGGAGCTAGAGCTGAATACCAGGCATGTAATGAGAAAGACAGACTGGGAGACAGGTACTGGGACATGAGCTATAGGTCGCTATTCATACAACATTTATATTACAGTGCACTACGCCCTTACAACTAAAAGAGATCCCATTGAAAGACCCTCTTAAACAGATCTGTTTACATACCTCTGTGAATGTCTTGATTACAGCGTATCTTATAGTGTGTCTAGGCCACACCCCATCCCTGACTAGCTGCTACCAAACCCTGCCCTGCAGGGAAGGAAATCGTGAGGAAGCTCTGTATCTGATCTGCGCCAAATCCGGAACTTCAAAGAGCGTCTCGGCTGAAGGGCGGAGGGGAGCTGTAGGGTTAGGCCCGATACACAGACTGAACAGCACAAGGCCTGGACTGATGTGCTTTGATAAAGGAGTCCATTTGTACTGAACTGCATTTTTTTTTTGTCACGAGCCAACTATTTCTGCTTGCAGTGGGGCAAAGGGTTTCATTTGAGATTTGAAGATCTCTTTGTATCTCTGCCCAGCTGAGTGAGGATAAAGTGGTCAGTCAAGGTACACATCAATATGCACAGCAGTACATTTACAATGCATAGGATCTTGATGATCATCACAGTAAATATTAACCCTCAAAATAAATGTTCATAATCGTGAGTTTTGCAAGTGGTATAGGATAGCATTACTACTTGCAGAATATATACAGTATTAACACCTTCCGTTTCCATCCCCTACCAGACTGACATTTCTTGGTCTCTAACAGTATTGAGTGAATCCCCCATGACCCCTTTGTCCTTATGTTGATGAATGACTACCTTATACCCATGTTGTCCGATTCTGGTGCAGTGGAGTCAATACTGTCACCTTGACAAGAAAACTTTGTGATTCATCAGCCTCCAAGGATGTCTAGCCTCAACCCAAATCTGGCAAGAGACGCTCACTGTATGGGGCATCAGCAGCAGCATCATCCAAAATCCTTCACCCAGACCCAGTGTGTTAAATAGCAGCCCTCTGTGAGGTCGGAAAAATGGTTCTCGTTACAGTCAGCCTTATAGGGAGGAAAAAAATAAAACACTTGACTTGTACTAATAGCCCAGAAACCAAGCTGGTCACCAAAGGTCTGAAGATGAAGCACCCTGTCACTTCCCAGCTTGGGAAATTAGCAAATAATGTTCCATTCCCACTGACAAATGTATGACAGCTACTCTTTGCCAGTCATTCTCTCCTAACATTATGATGCATGTCCCGGATCCCCACTAGAGGATACAGGCGAAGTGTAGTGACCCTCAATTTACTCATGACAAATGGGGTCCCAGTAAATGTGTGATTTCTGGGGCGAGGTAGGGGTTCATTTGAACACAATCCCGGGTATAGGGATGTCACTGATTAGGATAAATAGTAGCTGAGTGTGTTAGCAGCAGTGCTAGCACTTCATATCACTAAGGGTCTCCATATGGGTCCTGGGAGGGTAGCTGTCATAGAAATCAAGTCAAGATAGAAACTGATGCAATTAGAGTTTCAAAGTTACTGATACTTTTTACTGATAGTTTACTCTTTTGCACGGGTGTCATCTACTGTAACGTTAAAGTAAAAAAGCAATCACATAGATTTACTAAATTGAAGTCACCAAGAGGACCCTTTATAAAAGCCCTTTAGGAAAACACACAGATCCTTTATGCAGTGCTTAATAAAGTGTGAAGTATTGACCTAAGGACAGCTGGACCTGTCTCCCTTTGATTTTCTACAACCTTGCTGACAGTTTGATCCTCTGGCCACCCTGACCAATGGATAACCAATACATGGATCAGTTACAGCACAAACCACATCCATGAGACAATAATACACCATGTCCTTACCCTAAGGTAGAGCAATGCTGTAGACTTTGATACATTAAAGGTCCATTGCAATCAAACATTTGATTTCTCTGTGTTTTATATGCATTTCCACACTATGAGGTTGGAATAATACTGTGAAATTGTGAAAATTATGATAATGCCCTTTTAGTGTAAGAGCAGTTTGAAAAGACCACCTGACATTTCAGCCTGTTTTGGTGGGATGGAGTTTTGGCCTGCCTGGTGAGGTGATTAGTTAATAGACCAATAAGAAAGAGAGTTCCAAACCTCTCTGCCAATAAAAGCACATTTTCAGTTTTCCCCTCCCCACTCAGACCACTCCCAGACAGTCCAAGCAAATATCTTGCTTGAGAAATTACTCTTCGCTAAGAAGCTATTGTTGTTTATTTTTGACCATTTTAATTTAAAACAATCACAGTAAGGTACTTAATTGTTATCCAGAAATATACGATATTGAGATAAAAACGGCTGCATGTGGATTATGAAGAAATTGTTGTGTTACTGATAATAAAATGATGGCCACCGTGATAAATACATTGCTAGCTACATAGCTTAATAAAGCATCCTCTGAAGTTGTGTAGCATTATGTGTCTCCGTAGCTGGTGTTTCCGTGATTGAACATACTCGATGCATGCAGGATTATTGACGTACACTACGTGGTACTCACATCCTCTGAGTGAATTATTAGTTTTGGAGGTGGTCCAGAATACTAACCCAACAAGCCCCACCCTCTGCCATTAGAATTGACTGCAGTCTACTCTATGTTGACTCTAGGTAATTTGTGATAATTTCTTAAATTGAGCGAGTTAAATCTTCATAATTAGGGCCGGTCGGGCGAGAAGAGTACATGGAAAGGTCTAAAAGCTCTTCTCTCAACGGCACGCCGCAAAGTCACTCTTGAATCGCAGCTTTGATAAATGAACCTTTGATATGCACATGTTGCCCGACCACCGAAATGACACGAGCACATTCTGCACCCTTTACATGAAGCAATTATGTTACTACATGTCCTCTTTTTGTTGCCCGTCCATGTTGTACTTAACTGTCCGAAAGGTAATGTTCTTCTATCAACTAGCAATTACTGTACATATGGAGTCCCTGTTACTTCTGCTGTTAAGTGCCCGGAGCTCGCTAACAGTTTCATTCCCTCACATGTCAACCCTGGTACCATCAGGGTGATCCACTCTGGGAATAGCAGTAGTCTGAGGAGCTAGACTTGTCTTATTGGTGGCTCTCTCTTTTAATTCACCAAACTAATCAATTGTACTGCCATTGCCTCCCAGGGTAATTGTATCTTTCTACTAACTGGAACAGAGCAGGAACCAGGGAAGGAAGAAGGAAGAAAATCAGCATAGATCTAGAAGGGGACATGTTCCTCCAGTAAAACCTGATGGTAATCATCCCAATCCGCTTAGCCCGTGTGACTAATGGGGTCTGTTCTTAAGGGACCTGGCACTTTCACCAGGGTGCTATAGAAGCCATTAAAGTCTTAACTTATACACCTTCCCAGGCTTCACACACACAAACACACACATGTGCACACATACACTCACACACTCAGCACACTGCACTCTTGTTTCATTATCCCGGTGCCTTGTTGGCCTCTGCTCTGCTGGTAGGGAGGTTAAACACAGGAGTGCCAGACTACATGGATGGAGGGGAAGGGAACGGATGGCTGCCAGGGGGAGGGGGGAGGGGGGGGGGGGTTGATGAGAAACAGCTGCCCCGGAATGGAAGGGGTCTAGGGGGGGTCCAACCCCCCTTCACCCCCACCCCTCAACTTTTTTTGTGGTTCCGCTGTGTGCCCAAGGCCAGGTCTGTGTTGGGGGGCTGATGTAGGGCAACAGGGGAGTGAGAGTGGTTTGACGCGTCCTTCTCATTCTAACCATCAGATTTAGAACTGAATGAGGCTTCCAGGTCAGACAGGCCTTGACCCCCATGACCTCCGCCTTCTCACCAATGATGACAGATAATACCACCACTTCCCTCTGTTAGCCAAGATAATCCACCTTTACTTATGGTGTGACACTCTCACACAAGACACTTACACACACTCCCAAATACCCTGAACTCTGCATGCTTAAATTTCTCTCTAGTTCAGTCAAGTTCAGTCTAGTTCAGCTTTCATTCAAATGACAATTTAAACGATATATACAAAAGTATGTGGACACCCCTTCAAATTAGTGGATCTGGCTATTTCAGCCACACCCACTGCTGACAGGTATATAACATACACATCCATGCAATCTCCATAGACAAACAATGACAGTAGAATGGCCTTACTGAAGAGCTCAGTCACTTTCAACGTGGCACTGTCATACCGTCATAGGATGCCACCTTTACAACAAGTCAGTTGGTCAAATTTCTGCCCCACTAGAGCTGCCCCGGTCAACTGTAAGTGCTGTTATTGTGAAGTGGAAACATCTAGGAGCAACAACTGCTCAGCCGTGAAGTGGTAGGCCACACAAGCTCACAGAACTGGACCGCGAGTGCTGAAACACGTAGCGCATAAAAAATTGTCTGTTGGTTGCGGCACACACTACCGAGTTCCAAACTGCTTCTGGAAGCAGAACTGTTCGTCAGGAGCTTCATGGAAGAAAGACATTTCCAGCCGCACACTGGAATGTTTCCACTTCACAATAACAGCACTTACAGTTGACCGGGGCAGCTCTAGTAGAGCAGAAATTTGACCAACTGACATCACCATGCACAATGCCAATCGTTGGCTGGAGTGTTGTAAAGCTCGCCGGCATTGGACTCCGGAGTAGTGGAAACGCGTTCTCTAGAGTGAGGAATCACGCTTCACCATCTGGCAGTCCAACGGTCAAATCTGGGTTTGGCAGATGTCAGGAGAACGCTACCTGCCCAAATGCATAGTGCCAACTGTAAAGTTTGGTAGAGGAGGAATAATGGTCTGGGGCTGTTTTTCATGGTTCGGGCTAGGCCCCTTAGTTCCAGTGAAGGGAAATCTTAATGCTACAGCATGACATGCTAAACAATTCTGTGCTTCCAACTTTGTGGAAACAGTTTGGGAAGGCCCTTTCCTGTTCCAGCATGACAACGCCACCGTGCACAAAGCGAGGCCCATACATACATGATTTGTCGAGATCGTTGTGGAAGAACTTGACTGGCCGGCACAGAGCCCTGATCTCAACCCCATCAAACACATTTGGGATGAATTGGAATGTCGACTGCGAGCCAGGCCTAATCGCACAATATCAGTGCCCGACCTAATTCTCCGACTAATGCTCTTGTGTCTGAATAGAAGTAATGCCTGCAGCAATGTGGAAAGCCTTCCCAAAAGAGTGGAGGCTGTTATAGCAGCAAAGGGGGGGACCAACTCTATATTGATGCCCATGATTTTGGAATGAGATGTTCGACAAGCAGGTGTCCACATACTTTTTGTCATGTACTGTATATAAGAAATCTGCAAATTAGCAGATGCATATCTGACAAGTGAGTAAAAAATACAATTGTCAGAGTGAATTACCCTGACAAATTGAATTTAACAAAGCTAGGCAGCATAACTTTCTAATTGCAGTTCAGGGTGAGATCAAGTTGCACTTCTAGAAATCCTTCCACCAGGGCCCTCCTGAGTGGCGCAGCGGTTTAAGGCATTGCATTGCAGTGCAAGAGGCGTCACTACAGATCTGGGTTCGATGCCGGGCTGTGTCGCAGCCGGCCGCAACCGGGAGACCTATGAGGCAGTGCACAATTGTCCCAGCGCTCTAGCGACTCCTTGTGGCGGCCAGGCGCATGCACGCTGACTGACTTCAGTCGCCAGCTGTACAGTGTTTCCTCCGACACATTGGTGAGGCTGGCTTCCGGGTTAAGCGAGCAGTGTGTCAAGAAGCAGTGTGGCTTGGTGGGGTCGCGTTTCGGGGGACGCGTGGCTCTTGACCTTCGCCTCTCCCGAGTCAGCACGGACGTTGCAGCGATGGGACAAGACTGTAACTACCAATTGGATATCACGAAAAAAGGGTAAAAATAAATAAATAATACAAATCCTTCCACCAAACACCTTAAGTTATGCAGTTCTCACTTCTCACACATTGAAGATTCCAGACCCAGAGAGCAGGGCCCTGGTTAATCCATCATTACTACCTTGACACTGGGGCCCTGTTCCAGTACTGAGAAAATTCATCTTTATTTCCAACCTAGCCACAGATTAAAATGACTGAATAGGTAAAAGCTATGTATGTCAGGGAAACCTTGTTTTTCATCCAAATGTATTAGATCAGCGAATACTTCAAGGAAGCAAGGAAGTAAGTATACATTTTCAAAGTATTTGAACAGACTTTGAGTTCCATCCAGAGAGGATGGCTAGTCAGGGCACTAAACCCAGGGAGGAGAGACTAAAACGGGCATTAAGCCTGACTCACCGGTGTAGACAAATCTCCCAGGAGCCCCTTTGCAGAACTGCTTGGACTTATAGGACAGCGTGACCTCCACTACACCAGGGATGTGCCTGGGAGGGGTCTGGACACGGATGGCGTGGGGGGTAATGAGCTGGAAGACAGGGCACAGGAACCATTGAGTCGGACCATGGCTACTAAGGTCTCATAGCAACCTAATGGACATCATTACTATATAGTTGTTATGGTACAGGCTTGAAACAGTTTTAAAAAATGATATGTTTTGTAAAAACAGTAAAACACTTCAAACCTAGGCTGAAATTCAATCAAATCAATGGCATGACAAAACATTTTTGCATCGTCGTCAGACAACATATTGTACCTCACTCCAGACAAGCATTGTCCCGAACACGACCTGCAGGCCATCAAAGAAGTTGTCCCCAATGATGATGACAGTGGCCCCTCCTGTAGTCCATCCCTCACTGGGGCTGATGGCCTTGATGCACGGGGTGGCTGCTTAACACACAGAGAAAAGAGCCTATTCAGTACCTACACTTCTATATAGCCTGATGTCTTTAACCCAATAGAAAGACATATCATGGAAATAAGCCTGGAGAGAGAAAAAATGATGGATTTGTCCTTTTAGGCACGAGAATAAAATCATTCCTCAGCAGCTTGGAGTGATGTAGTTAAGCAGAACCTTCAAATGGTCTGCTTCACAAAGGCTAAGCGCTGGACTTGTGAGTGGAAATGATTTGATGTAGCACATTATGTGTCAGGGCAAATGTAACTATCAAAATGGATTAGGTGTAGCCCTGCATGTACAGTAGAATTTCAAAGTTGAACACATCTCACTTGAGTCAAGAATAAGGCTGTTGAATGAAAATGACAAGCTAAAGCTGTGTTGTTGGTTTCATGTCATTCCGTTGTCTTTGTTCCCTGTGTTCTGGCATGTTGTTGAGACTGCAGCTTCACGTTTTACAACATTAATAAATTCATGAATTATTCAGGCTCAATTTTTGCCTTTTGTGATCGATTCAATCCATTTCACATTGTTTCTTACAATGCTTTTCATCAGCTATGACTTTTGCTCCATGGCTGTGCCGTTCGTCAGAACGCTGGGTGTTATTCTAATCTCATTTGAGCGAGCTCATGCCAAACTCTCTCTGTCATTTGATACATTGCCTTAATATGATGTTCACCCTGACACCACGTTTACAACAGGCATAGCATGACAGCTAACCATAAAACAGCAATATTAAATGTAGCCTTTTTACATCAATATTTTGTGAATACAATGCGAACTGCGCACACTTGTTCTTTTAACATGTTGTACTATTTCAGTTGTAGGTATTTCATATGAGCACAATGCTGTGCTACTATTATCACTCCAGTTCAGTATATACAATAAAGCACCATATCAGTATATTCTAATGAACATTACATACAAGACATCTCCCTTTGTTTGCTTTGCTTTTGGGGCTGTTCACGTTGTGTTTGCTTTCTTCCCATAAAGCGCACATGCACGCACATGTGCACACATACCACACTACGGGAAATCACACGCACGCACACACTATGGGAAATCTGACTTTAACAGCCGCTGTTGACTTCATGCTAATCGTCCTTACAGAATTTCGTCTCTGAGGTCTGGACGAGTGACATTTGCTTTCCTTAATTGCTAAGCAGAGCATCTGAAAGAAGACCATCTCTCTGTGGGATCGCTGCGTCCCCTCAAAGGAGCTGACCTTCATCAGTGCTGCCGATTACGGCAAATAAGTCCCCCTTCAAAATTACTGTAAACAAATTGACTTTGGGGCCAGGAGAGAGAGAGAGCGAGAGGGAGAGAGAGGAGAGAGAGCGAGAGAGAGAGAGAGAGAGAGAGAGAGAGAGGAGAGAGAGAGAGAGAGAGAGAGAGAGAGAGAGAGAGAGAGCGAGGAGGAGAGAGAGAGAGGAGAGAGAGAGAGAGAGAGAGAGAGAGAGAGAGAGAGAGAGAGAGAGAGAGAGAGAGAGAGAGAGAGAGAGAGGGGGTGATGGTGGTTATTGGGGGGCAGCTGCAGCCAGAAACCTACACACATACACACATCGCCTCAGAAATCCCAACGTCCCCCTCCGGTACACAGAAAGGACCCATAGAGAGGGAGCGACCGGGGCCCTAAGCCGTCCACCCTTCTGCCTGAAAATTTGCATATGTCTCAATGCACAGACAGAGAGGGGAGCATGTGCTGAATGGGAACCGTGGCCAAGTGGATTACACAGGCAGCGCAGGCGATCTGAGGATAGACACGCACAATGCCCCGCAGCAGATGATAAACATTGCAGGGAGGGAATGAGGATGGCTGAAACAGGGCCTGACTGTGCATCACAAAACTCATACTTTTAAATTGTTTAAACCAATATTAGTTTATTTGTGAGCATTTATTTCTAAACTTCCCTAAGCGCAAATCCAACATCAATTTTGGTTCCTTTACTTGCTAATGCGGCAGGTTACCACTGGAGTAGAGAAAACTGATCCTAGATCTGAGCTTCGGGCCAACTTCTGTCTGAAGCGCTTGTAGACCTACTGAGCCACTCAAACAGGTCTGATGTGTCCGTGGCTGTGGCGTCCTTTGTTCTGCCTGCTGAAATGTGTTGTAATTGTGCTGTGGGATGTCCAGATGGTCGGCTGATAGTGCAGCTGATGGGATTATACCTTTTACCTCTCCCTGGGCCATCTGTTACCCCTTTCTCTCTCCCTTTCCCTCTCTCTCCCTCTCTCGCCCCCTCTTTCTCTCTCTCTCTCAGTCTCTCTCCCTCTCTCTTTCTCTCTCTCTCTTTTCGCTCTCTCTCTATCTCTGTCTGTCTCTCCCTCTCTCTCTATCTCTCTCTATCTCTGTCTTTCTCTCCCTCTCTGTCTCTCAGATGGAGCAGATTGGATTCACTTGTCTTTATTGCATAAACACTAACGGTATTACAGCAACTTGGCATGCAAATGACTGGGGCGCTGCAGGCTCATTGCTGAGTCTTCCATACTCTCCAAGTCTCTACAGTGGAGGTCAAACGGAGCTAAGGAATGCGTGGCGTGAGTGTTTATGAGGGCGCGAGTGTGTAAGTGTGTGTGTATTAGTGAAGGATTTTCTGTATATTCATGTCTAAATGCTTTTGTGACAGCTCAAACCTGCATGGTTTAGTTGTGTGTCATTGACATAAATTCCTGTTCACCAATAGGGGGCAGCACTTCTTGAGCAGCCTGACACTGTAACCCCAGCACTGAGACAATGAACTGAGAGTGTGCCTTGCTTTCGCAGACACACAGACAGACAGTCAGTCAGCCACATACCTGAGGCTTCTCACCCAGCAAACTCCCAGTGAAGAATGTGTTGCTAATTTAAAGCACACTCTGTCTGCCTGCCTGGTGTCAGACCTCTATGAACGACATGGATGGGATTACATTTTATGACCGAGTATCCTGTTCTCAGGTGTCATGTCTATGAGTGTCTGGAGTGGGAGACGCAAACAAGCAAAGTTTTGGCTAAAGAGCTATGGTACATTGGTAATATACACAAAGTGTTAGTTGTCTACACTCGGCTACATTGGGTTGGGATGGAAAATAAATTGAGATATACTGAAAAGAAAAATGTTATATATTATAGTTAAATGAAATGTTCTCAAACTCAATAATTGAAAATTGTCAGGTGATTTAGGCACTCAAAAGAAGGACCGTTGTGTACACTTTATGAATAACTGTGTACGCTCACACAGACACCACGCTAAATTGTGTTATTGAAGGGAGCTTGTTTTACAAGGCAAGCGTACTGCTCTTGTGCTTAGAAGAATGAGGAGGGGAAGAAAGGGGTGGGCAGTGGAAATTTGCTTGGAACACACACACACACACACACACACACACACACACACACACACACACACACACACACACACACACACACACACACACACACACACACACACACACACACACACACACACACACACACACACACACACTGTCCTGTGGGATGGGGGGAACATGGAGGAGAGGGCTCAACCTCTTTAATTGCTCTCCTCATTAAGACTAAGGTTGCTAGGCGATCCACACCTACCCTGTCATAAACGTGAGACACAGACACAAACAGAACGTCACTGAGTATAATGACTTCGATGCTCGGGGCAGGACTTTAATTATTTGATTTTGTTCTCCAGTAGTGGAGTCATTAATAAAGACAAAAACAAATAGCTTTTAAACAAATTAGCTTTTCCCCCCACTAGATATATTAATTGTCTTGTCTGGATTTTTTTTAACCCTTGTTGTATTAAACATAACATTTGCTTTTGGTGATATGACCATTAATGGTTATTAAACTGGAGAGAAGGCCGTTTCAGGCAGTGGTGTGTGTGTATATAAACTGTTTGCCTAGCCATAATTGCCCCTTGAAATCTGAAGATAAGCAATTTGCACAATTGGCCTGCTCTGTTTTTTCCATAATCTTTCAGCTGTTTATGCTCCCAGCTGCGAGAGGAGGCTAGAAGGGGTCAGAAGTTTGTGTTTAGTGCAGTTTACGTTTTGGATTTCCCATGGTTTGGGGGTCCTGCTTCTCTCTCTGTTGGCCATGCAGGCAATCAGTCTATCATATGGAATCAGTTGGAAGAAAAACAGTAAGTTCTGTTTTTCTCCTAGACCCTCCTCCCGCCCTTCATCCCCTCATTTCTCCTCTCAACTGAAACTGCAGCACCCAGCAACAGGAAATTGACCTAACTCTGAATTCTTTGCCAATTTCATCATGTTTCTAATAGGTTAAAAATGTTTGTGTTCAGTTAACAATTGGTCAAGATTGGAAATAGTATATCATTTCATCATCATTAAAATGTCCATAATTACTAGCATTATTCAAATGTTTAGTGCGCTATGCATGATATTGTATGCTATTTCCAATCCACTACAAATATTTACATGATACATTATATATATATTAATATTTAGATTTACAACACAGAATGAGACAAAAAAATGTATGAACGAAAGGAAGATGGAAAGCAAATAATATGATGTAAAAGGTGCCTACCATTCTCCAGATAAGGAGGCGTACCTTCTGAAGGGTCGAGTCTGCGAGCCCTTCGCCCATGCTTGGAGTTGTTGTGGACAAACATGTTGTCTGAGACAGCCAAGACGTGGCCGTCCACGTTGACTGTCGTCGAGACGACAACCTGCAACAAGAGTGAAGGTAGACCGTGTCATTTAGCAATCTGTAGGAAGGGGACACAGTCACATACAAAACATCAGCTTAATCACGCTTCATTGTTTTCAGATTTCAAGAGCAACATTTAGCTCTCTCTATAATCACTTGTTTTGACCCACTCTGACAAATGTTGTATTGATGTAATTGATTCACAAAAGACATTGATCGACTCATCTACAGTGCCTTCAGAAAGTATTCATACCCCTTGACTTATTCCATATTTTATTGTGTTACAGCCTGAATTCAAAATGTATTAAATTGAGGGGGGTTTCTCACCCATCTACACACAAAACCCCTCTATGACAAAGTGAAAACAGGTTTTTAGAAACGTTATCGAATGTATTGAAAATGAAACACAGAAATATCTCATTTACATAAGTATTCACACCCCTGAGTCAATACTGATATAATCACCTTTGGTAGTGATTACAGCTGTGAGTCTTTCTGGGTAAGTCTCTAAGAGCTTTGCACACCTGGATTGTACAATATTTGGCCATTGTTCTTTTAAAAAGTATTCAATTTCTGTCAAGTAGGTTGTTTTTGCTAGACAGCTATTTTCAAGTCTTGACATTTATTTGTATTTTTTTTTAACTCCTTAGTCCTTGCCCATGACAAGCATAACTAAAACATGCAGCCACCACCATGCTTGAAAAAATGAAGAGCGGTACTCAGTATTGTGTTGGATTTGCCCTAAACATAACACTTCTTATTCAGGACATAAAGTTAATTTCTTCGCCAATTTTTTTACAGTTTTATTCTGTTCAGTTTTCCGCATTTTCACTGTCAATTAGGTTAGTATTGTGGAGTAACTACAATGTTGTTGATCCATCCTCAGTTTTCTCCTATCACAGCCGTTATACTCTGTATCTGTTTTAAAGTCACCATTGGCCTCATGGTGAAATCCCCAGTTTCCTTCCTCTCCAGCAACTGAGTCAGGAAGGACACCTGTATCATTGTAATGACTGGGCGTATTGATACACCATCCAAAGTGTATTTAGTAACTTCACAACGCTCAAAGGGATATTCAGTGTCTGCTTTTTTTTAACCTTCTTTGCTAAGCATTGGAAAACCTCCCTGGTCTTTGTGGTTGAATCTGTGTTTGAAATTCACCGCTCGACCGAGGGACCTTACAGCTAATTGCATATGTGGGGTACAAAGATGAGGTAGTCATTAAAAAATCATGTAAAAACACTATTATTGCACACATAGTGAGTCCATTATTATGTGTCTTGTTATGCACATTCTTACTCCTGAATTTATTTAGGCTTGCCATAAGAAAGGGGTTGAATACTTACTTGGCTCAATTAATTTGTAAACATTTCTTAAAACATCATTCTACTTTGACATTGTGGGGTATTGTGTGTAGGCCAGTGACACAAATGCCGGCTGTAACACAACATAATGTGAAAAAAGTCAAGGGGTGTAAATACTTTCTGAAGCCACTGTAGTTCCGTACAGTGGACAAACTGGATAAACTCATCAACAACTAAAACAACCCTCTTCTTGGTTCAACAAACATTTCACCTGGATCAAATTCCAAGTCACACTCAGGCTGAGATTCAATCTGATTGCAGTTTATAGGCAAAGCAGCTCTTACAGGCAATGTTCCCATGTTCGTGGAGATCCCATTCACGGCAAATGCTACATACTGTATGTCGTCTCAATCGAAAACTGCCTTTAAAAGCCGCAGTGCCTTTAACCCGCGATCGGAATGAATCCAGGCCTCAATATATCATAGTGCTTGTTTTTATTGTTGTTTTTTCTCTCAACCACATCTCCAAACAGTGGACTAGGCCATTTGTATTTTTTTTAAACTCCTTAGTCCTTGCCCATGACAAGCATAACTAAAACATGCAGCCACCACCATGCTTGAAAAAATGAAGAGCGGTACTCAGTATTGTGTTGGATTTGCCCTAAACATAACACTTCTTATTCAGGACATAAAGTTAATTTCTTTGCCAATTTTTTTACAGTTTTATTCTGTTCAGTTTTCCGCATTTTCACTGTCAATTAGGTTAGTATTGTGGAGTAACTACAATGTTGTTGAACCATCCTCAGTTTTCTCCTATCACAGCCGTTAAACTCTGTATCTGTTTTCAAGTCACCATTGGCCTCATGGTGAAATCCCCAGTTTCCTTCCTCTCCAGCAACTGAGTCAGGAAGGACACCTGTATCATTGTAATGACTGGGCGTATTGATACAGAAAACTGCCTTTAAAAGCCGCAGTGCCTTTAACCCGCGATCGGAATGAATCCAGGCCTCAATATATCATAGTGCTTCTTTTTATTGTTGTTTTTTCTCTCAACCACATCTCCAAACAGTGGACTAGGCCAAGAATGGAGAAAGTGTTTCCGAGCCGGAAAGAGAGAGCCCCTCTCAGGTTCTGTTTGCCGGTGAGTGACCTCGGTGTAGCCGTGGAATTTGGGGGGTGCTTTTTTGGTTAGTTGGGGGTGTGGGGTTGGGATGGAGGTAGGGGGGCTGAGTGGGGAGGTGAAAGAGCTCCATTCTTGCCCGCAGGTTCAGAGCTGGGCCAAGCTGGTGGATGATGGATGTGGTCCTCTCTGGCCTCCAGCTGGTTTGGGGGGGGTAATAAGCGGAGTGGAAGGCATGCAGAATATACAACATTGGCCGGAGTAACACCTACAGTGAAGCATCTGGTAAAACTATCTGGGAAAAACGGAATTCTGGCCATTGGAATGGAGACCGGAGAAGATAGCCAACAATATTGTAAGCCTTGGCGTACAATACCTCCCACCCTCAAATACTCCAACAAAAATGTCAAATCATATTCATGGAATATAAGTCCTGCCAGTTGATTCCCTATAAATATGGTAAATCTATATTTTATTAAAGATAAACAGATACAAATGGGGTAGAAGTTTTATGCAACACTAACTCATACACCTCCTGTTACATATGCCTGAGGGAGATATTTGTTTTTAAATAACTCAGTAGCTGTCATGGCTGGGGCAGTATGTTCCAGTCTCTTGTGAATCTACTGTAGAAGTAATGCGATGGTAGAGTGAACACCTGAGCTGTCTGTGAAGGGATTGACTCTGTTAAGTCCAGTTACCCCCTCAGGGAAAAGGAGACGAGGCAGGTCTAGTGGTGACATCAGAAAGAGTCTGTCTGTTTCATGTCTGAGGGTTTGCTGGGTGAGGCTAGGTTGGTGTGTTTGTCGTAGCCCATGACTGGCAGTGAATGATGGCCCCCGTAGTTTGTGGCAAAGCAGATAGGATACCACCACTCTATTCAGGCCTGACCTCCTACTTGGGGTATATGGGTCTGGGGTAGGCAGATAAGGAGATCACTAACATCAATGGCACCCCTCCACATTTAATAGATAATGTATTTTAGCTTCTGCAGCCTCTTAGACATGGGAGAATTCCGGACCTCCAGATAGATGTCTCTTTGGTAATACTATAATGTCATTGCTACAGTGTTATGGAAAACACCTCTCAGATGGCTGCACAGTGAAGAAGTGTGTGTGTGTGTGTGTGTGTGTGTGTGTGTGTGTGTGTGTGTGTGTGTGTGTGTGTGTGTGTGTGTGTGTGTGTGTGTGTGTGTGTGTGTGTGTGTGTGTGTGTGTGTGTGTGTGTGTGTGTGTGTGTGTGTGTGTGTGTGTGTGTGTGTGTGTGTGTGTCCTACCGGGAAACCCTGAGTTAACACATGTGGTGGGATCATCCTCCCTTCTGTGCTGTGGTTCAGAAAGCTGTCAGGACCACAATTGATATCACCTCTTAAATCCCATATCCTTATTTGTGTAAGATGGTGTTCTCCAATAAATATTCCTACATGTGTTCAGCAGCACACTGACACCCAGTGTGTGTGTGTGTGTGTGTGTGTGTGTGTGTGTGTGTGTGTGTGTGTGTGTGTGTGTGTGTGTGTGTGTGTGTGTGTGTGTGTGTGTGTGTGTGTGTGTGTGTGTGTGTGTGTGTACCTGAGTGAGTTTAAACCAGTGTGTGTGTGTGTGGTTTTGTGTAACTTTCAGTTACCTGGAACCTGCGCATGTCTCTGGGATTCCCTGCATTCTTCAGACAGTTCTGATTGCACTTCAGGAAGAACTTCAGGAAGAATCTGAAAGAGAGCACAAAACACCAGTTGAAGCATAGAGCCATTCAAGAATTCATATGGAATGGAATTCCATAAAATCAAAACAGGTCCATGCCACTCAACATGTCAACAACAAATCTATTTCACCAACATCAAAAGGATAGATGCTACTCAACTGTTAAAATAATGCAGATATCTACTGTTGCTTTATAATACCCCTTAGCAGCAACCCTTTGTCATATCATCCTCTCACCTGAGTTCACAGCCTGTTCCCAGACCCATCTGCTACTAGCATGCAGGAAGTCACTTGATATTCCACCCATCTATTTAATCCCAGAACACCCCCTGTGCAATTAAAGTTGTGCTGTTCAATAGGAAGGCAAATGAGGCCCACCTGTGACCAGGTCTTGTTTGAAGAGCATCAGGGATAAAGGACCTAACAAGGTGAGAGCACGCCACAAAACGTATAGTCCTGTCAGACAATTAGGCGGCCACTCCTGGGACCTTCGCTTCACGCCACACACACACACACAAACGCACGCACACACACACACACTGGTGGATGGGTGAGGCAATTATGCCACAAATTACAACCTGGCTAATCGTCTCTAAACAAATGTCATGTGAGAGACAGATCTGTGGTTGGTTAGTCTGTGAGCTTCTCTCTCGCTCTGTCTCTCTCTCTCTCTCCCTCTTGCTGCACTTCGCTTCAGCTGACAAGTGTTTGCCTGTGAGCGTCAAATGAACGTCAGATCACTGTGATTTTATTGAAAATGCCTTCTATCGTGAGCTCTCCTTTTAAATATAACCTTTCCGTGATCCAGTAGATAACATTACAAAGGAGACAGGTGGAGGAGACTTAACTGTCCCTGTCTTGGCTTGCTGTCTCCCACCACAAATGTCTTCCCTATTAGCACTACAAGTGATGACAACAATATGTCCTAAACCTGACAGTGGGATCAATGATTATATCAGCAGAACATACTGCAACACACTTTAATTGACTTTCTTGTCATTTACAGTAAAAACATGCTACAGACTCATTAGGACTCATGTTTTTTGGTTCCCTTCAAGTTTGATGTAAACACTCACCATAATTTATTGGTTTAATGCACAATTTCATGGTTTCCATTGAAAAGCTAAATTGGCACTGTTACAACTTATTGCATTACCATGGATTGAATTTATGTTGCTTTGCTCAACATAGAGCTTGTTGCCTAAGAAGGCCCTTTCTCAACACCTAGCCTCCTACTTCTTACTCCACGGTGGGATCTGGGCCAATGCAATACATCTGTGCCTTGAAATGACCGCTCGTATCCTGGCCACATTAACACATGCAGTGGTCATTTAGAAGTGTTCTCCAATAAGACTCCAATACCGTTAGCACCATTGCCAGACCAAAGGAGGATGAGAGGTGAGAAAATATTTTCACTCCTCATCCATGGGGCTTTGGCTCTGCAATCAATAAAAAGTTTTAAGCCACGCCAAAATGCTGATTGCCTGTTGGTGTACGGCAAGGCCATAAAAAACCTGACTTGTCATTAGTGCATTTCGCCTGATTGTGTTCAGTGTGTTTTTGGTTGCAGCTGTTGGCCGATCATCAGAATGTCCATTATGTACTCTAATTCCCTGACCTTGTTTTTATTTCCCCAAAGAGTCGTAAGGCAGAGCAGTAGACATCTGCGGAAAGCAGACCTGAAATACGACTTTTATTTGTCTGTCGCCTCTCATACAGATTGGATTAGACTAGTGTGTGTGTGGGTAAGAGCCTGTGTGTGTGTCCAAGATTGATGTGCTCTGTATGTTTTCACCCTGCGCAACAAAATAAATATATGCAAAAGAAAATAAAAAAAAGAATCATTTTGTTGCCAAAACGTAAATGTTATTGAAGCGACGTGTTATTTTTAACATGGAGCTTTTCTGTTCCTTTTTCTGTTGTGCTGTAATACGATTACAACGTGTAAAACTGCAGTAGAACAAAAAGTGAGCAATAAACAGAAAAGGACAACTTGGGAATAGAAAGCAGCCATTCTATTGTGAACTCATTTATGTTTACTGTTATGAAGACGATTAACCACATTTCCAGCTAACAGATAAGCTTCATTTCAACACTAGTCCATGTTAGTGGCAACAGTAAAGCATCATTACATTAGAGTTGGTTAACATTCTACATGAGCGTACTGTAAATTGGTCCTTGGTGAAAAGGCAAGCAATTAAGACAAGCCTCTCTCTTTTACTTATCTACAGAATATCTACAGAACTTTGTGCTGGTGTTTTGCTTAGAGACAAAAACGAGATTGTTTGATAGTTTTTTAATGGGATATCTAGGCGACGACGCCATTAGATGTTGGCAACGGAGGGCAAAGGGGGGATCGAGAGAAAGAATGAACTGCAATTAGGTTTGATTAAAGCTATCCTTCTCAATAATCAGCGCTAGTGACAGGACAGGAGGACCCTCGTGGCCGTGGAGATGGAGGAAGGTGTAGAGAGATATTAAGGCCAATGAAGGGGATATTAACATAGCTAATTAATGCAACTCCTCCAAAGCCAGTAGACGAGCGAGGCTCTCAGCGGACCGCCGTGGAGGAAATAATCGGCCCAGACAGCTATCAGTTGGAGCAGGGCTGCAATTCACCAGAGAGAGAGAGGGAGAGAGAGTGGGGGTGGTAGAGAGAGAGTAGCAGAGAGAGAAGGGTGAGAGTAGAAGAGAGAGAGGGAGGGGAGGATGAAACTATGGGGTGTGAAGAAAGACAAAAGAGAGGGAGACAGGCAAAAGCCTAAAGAGAGAGAGGGAGACAGGCGAAAGCCTAAAGAGAGAGAGGGAGACAGGCGAAAGCCTAAAGAGAGAGACTTACAGTACTGGAGAGCTATGCTCCTTTTGACACAACCCTCTCCCTGTCTGAAGTCTGCCAGTATAACTACGACCTGACATCAGCTTTTATCTTCCAACAGCCCGAGTTACAGGCCCACAAATCAACGCTAAAACAATCCCCTTCTAACAGAGACTAGGGCAATTAATAGGATTCTCCTGTAGCCTGTACCTCCATGCTCGCCACACTGCTGAGGCTAGCTACTAATCATGCCATAATGATTTCTCTCCCTCTGGTCAAAGGGGAAATAGATTCTCTCTTTAGTAATGCTGCGGGCTCGGCGGTTTCCACTCCGTGTGCTTCACACGCCTGGTAATTGAGGAGAAAAAGGCAGACGTTTGGCACTTTGACTGATTTGAGGGCTGCTAGACCCTCTTATCTCTACTCTGATCATTTTAGGCTGACACTCAAAGGGAGACCCGTCAGCCTAATTCTAGCTCGCCCCTCTCCCATCATCAAATAGAAGAGAAACGGAGAAAACAAACAGACGAAGTGAGGAGACGCTTCCTGATTTTAGGAGCTAAGCTAATTGGGAGGGGGAGATGCCATCCACTCCTTGACATCTCTGCCTTTGATTCAGGGAAAAATGGGAAGTAATGACTCCATTGTATTATTACTGTACTACCAATACTAACAGGGTATCATACTACATTTCTTTCACTGTGTTTTGTACACCACCCATTTCAGAAGCTCACGACTGAAACATCCATGAGTGTCAGGTATTGACAGTCCTTAGCTCCTGATTGGTGCCCAAGCAATAATGACTGCCATGAAGAGTCCATAGCCGGCGGCTAGGTCATCATTGCAGGGCGGTGAGTATCGACCACCACCCAGCCATAGCCCATCAGACCCCAGTATGGGCCTCACCATGGGCCTCAGTGAGGCTGGAGGAGACCTGGAACCAGCGTCTCATAACACACCACTACGATCTGCTGACAGCAGACCTCCTCACTGAGATAGTAGTACACAGGTCAATAACATATGGATTTCCAAAATGCCAGGGTCTTAATGTCAAACCTTCTGCATCCCCACCAGCTCCAGTACGTAAGGTACTCTACTGTACTTCATCTACTGTACATCACTCAGGTCCCTATTCTGACAGGCCAGGCTCCATTACACTGGTTTGTTCTTATAACATCCCATTATAAACAAGGAGCAGGCTTTTTGGTCTATGTAGGTTGTTCTGTACTAACACATCTTAATTTACCCGCTGATTAAAGAAATTAACCTCTAAAATTCCAGAGGGATTTTTAGCAAGGGGGTCATTGCTGTCATACTCTGGTTGCTTGCTGTCTTCTCTCATCAACTACAGCTGTTTTTCTTCCCCTTCCTCGTAGTAACCACAGCGCATTAACAATATTTGCTCTAGCCCTGTACAAGCGCCCAGGGACCAGCCCCGCAGATCCTATCACTTCTTTATCAGGGAACAAGTGCCTTACTATCCAATGTTATTGGGTTGGGGGAAATGAACCATTTCCACTCTAAGAGCTGTTGACCTCCTCTGAGAATGCTATTGCTAAAACATTTCACTATCGTTGTTTTTGTGTTCAACATCTAGTATTCCCCATAACTTGGGAGTTGGGCTGTTGAGACATACAAACAATAAAAACCTCCCCATTCAGCCCTCTATAGTCTATACCCTTTCCTCCACCATCCCACTGTTCTCTAATGGCCAGAGTGGCATTGACAACATTTCACTTGAGGATTCCTCTTAATTTAGTTCATGGCTGCAGGACTCATTACAGCAGAGAATTCTCTCTCTCTCTCGCTCTCCCACGTCAAACACACTCCTACCCATCTTCAACTGATTCACTTTAGTCTCCAGTCCAGGTCTGTAGCAGGCTAGATATAGATTCAGTGGCCCTGCTAACTATCCATCACTGGGCAACAGTGGACTAGGGCTGTGCTTGAGGTCTAACCCAGCACAAACTACATGTTTAGCCCCAAGCTCTCTACCGTTACCACACTACAAGCTACTGAAGCTGTATAGTGGGCCTGCTGCTCTTTGTTTTACAGTGAATCTGGGTTCTCTGTACCATGGCTTTGAAGAAAATAAGGCACAAAACATAAATTATTCTGCTGCTTTTTGTCTAGTGTGGCCTTACCGTGAAAATGAATCTACAGCTAGTTTTAGTGAAACAACCAATACTATTTCTACTCTTCCTGAAATGTTGATATATTCCAGTTTGATTGATCTAATCTTTACACACCTTCTCGACAATACAGGTGATGATGGTGCTGACATTCTAAAATAATCCCGCACAACAATCCATCATCAGTACAGTTCATATTTCAGTGTAAACGGCTAGCCAGCTGGTCTAGCAGCGTGAAAAAGGGTATTTCTAGGTTCTTTCTGCAAGGGGGAATATGGTGCACTACTGGTTAGCATTCAGTGGTTGCGGCCTGAAGAAATATCAGTCAGCACCTCCCTGCACTAGTGAGATGTTAGATTCTGGAATGAATAGCAGTCTTTAAGTTGTTGGACGTACTGTAAGGGTGCCTGGAAGGCCCCAGAACTGGCCTACGATGAGACCCATGCACAGCCGGCTCCCCATGCCCTCTCCTCCACAGGCACCTTGGAGTGATCAGGCTGCAGACAGACGCAGTTGAACCCAGCAGCTGTACAGTGCGCCCAGCGTAGGGGCTTTGACCGTTCACTGACAGCAGAGCTGCATCGCTTCCAGGAGGCTAGTGGTGGTGGTCGTAGTTGGGGGTTGTGTGTGTGTGTGTGTGTGTGTGTGTGTGTGTGTGTGTGTGTGTGTGTGTGTGTGTGTGTGTGTGTGTGTGTGTGTGTGTGTGTGTGTGTGTGTGTGTGTGTGTGTGTGTGTGTGTGTGTGTGTGCGTGCGTGCGTGCGTGTAAACTTCTACATGTTCTTATTACTAATGTATAATACATGTATCTAAAGTGGCTGCCAGGACTGGTCAGTCATCATAAAGCAAAAGGCAGCCACTCTACTACTGCTGCCACATTAAGTCTGTCTCAAAACAAAGCCACAGTGGGCTGTCATTTAGGCAAGGCACAGAGAGAGAGAGAGAGAGAGAGAGAGAGAGAGAGAGAGAGAGAGAGAGAGAGAGAGAGAGAGAGAGAGAGAGAGAGAGAGAGAGAGAGAGAGAGAGAGAGATGGAGGAAGAGAGGGAGAAAAGGAGCAGGTTGGTGTGCTTAAAGCTAACAGGTAACCTTTATGTGCTCCTAGGACAAAGGCAGGGGGGAAAGAAAATGTCAAATTAACAGGGGCCAGTCTGAGAGACGTGGCTGCCATATTTGTGTGAAAGCCCAGTGCTGTTGGCAGCAGAGATGGCTGCTTTCTGATTCATCTGGGGCCGTATGGCAAAGCTTTGTCAGTCTGTGCGAGGTATAAATAATTCAGGGTGAGAGATGGCAATTACAGGGCCCTGCACAACCAAAATGAATATTTTATAAGGACTAAAACTGCCTTGGAATGAATCACACACAGACACACACACACACACACACACACACACACACACACACACACACACACACACACACACACACAAAGGTAGTACATAAGAACCCTTCACACAGCTGTTATACTGTTGACAATATGAGTATAAACCCAGAAAATAATAAAGGGGAAATGTTTACTCCTGCTTACATGTGTGATTTATAATATTCTTTGGTTAAGGGTGGTTCAGGTCATGCTTGAAATATGTTAGTTTTTTACCATTCGGTACAATATAAGCTTCCCTAGTACAACATTAAAGTAGTGTAGGCATTTTCTATAGTCCTCCTTTCACATCTCCTAGTGTACATGTCAGATAATAAAATATGATATTGAGGAGTCAACTATGGGCAATATTGACTCTTGAATAAGAAATAAAATAATTTGTGACTATACTGATACACATAGTCATTGGCTCCTGAGACCCAAAATCTGTATTGTGGTCTTTGTGTCCAAGAGAAAGAAGCTAAATGCTAATGGAACAAGATTAAACCCCAAAAGCCGCCAAAAGCATTTACCTCTAAAGGGTTTGCCTGTCGGGTTTCCTGCAAAACTCTGTCTTTATAATTCTGAGACAAATAATAACATTGTTCAGGGGTCCTGAGGAGTGCAGTGAGCTGCTTGAATGGCCATTGTATGGCGCAAGCTAATGATACCTTAGCCTTTGTGAGAAAGAGGCCAGCTAGCTCTGTGACATCAGCGCCACACAAGTGCTTCTCTGTCAGGATGTTTAGGAGAGGATTTTGTCCATGGTGGGAAAATGGTATAGAGCATAAACAGACATTTATTCAGTTATTTTCTTTTTTACATCCATTTGTCCTCAGTGCATGGTGAGAGGGTTAATCATAAAATGTGGATTCCCTTCATGAATGTTTCTTCATTATTAATTTAGCTCTCATTTGGAGTATGATTTCTTAGGGGAGTTTATGTCATTGTAAGATGCTGATTCCTTCAGTCCAAAGGGGGGATGAGACGTCTCTGAGGGAGGAGAGATGCCTCCCAGAGCAGGGGGCTAGCTGAGCCCAGCATGAAAACACACATCGTATGTGTTGAGAAAGTGACAGCGAAGCAAATGCTAAGAGAAAGCTGCCTCCTACTGAACCGCACACTGTCACTGATTGCTAGCTGTTGTGAAGGCAGCTGACAAACTCCTAGAGTGCCACGTCTAACCCGTTTGTGTGAGTTTCAAAGAGTGTGATTTGCAAATAACAAGAAACTGGGCAAAGAGTGGGCATGTAAGTGTGCAGAAGCCACCCTCCCACCTACTCCAAAGAGGGAAACCCTGACTTGTCAGCTCAGTTCTTTGTCAGGAATACTGACAGATAAATAGACAGTGTTTTGCCTCTCGCTTCTCCTGGCTTGTGTACACAAGAGCATGTGTCTGCTTTTCTGCTTGCACATACAGGTTGACTTGCTTGAGGGGAGGAATCTGTTGACAGACACCCTGCTGCTTCTAGGGGCAATGACTAAAAACATCTCAGGCCACTTCAGACATCCTTAGACAACAAACAATGAGGGTTGATGTGGAACTCAAACACAGATCTGGTGCTTCCGTCTAGAAGCACCACTACAGGCCTTATTCTTCACACAAATTACTACTAATGAGCTTCCTGAAACCTATCTGACTAATTACATCGAAGTGATTTGTTTCATTAGTTTGTAATAATTGGTGATATAAAGATCATTGTAAACAGATTAAGCCATATAAAAATATAAATGTGTCACACTTTATTAGAGATGTGGAGAGCGTTGGAGTTAATCTTGTCACACTGAGTGCCAAGGCAAAGGTTTACTAAACAACCAAACATGTATCCAACAGCTGTTAAGGAACATTTAGACAGCGAGTCATGCGTGACTAGAAACTACGTCAAATCAAAATGCCGATTTGAGAAATAACAGGCGCCTTTAGAAAATATCAAAAATTACACTTATCTGCCACGTTGCACTTCTAGCTATACCAATACATTCCAGAAGCGCCTAAAGACCTGAAATGTACCAGCAGTCACAGGAGAACTCACACCAGCTACCTACCAGTCTGTTGATATTCTCAATCTGCCCTGAGATGGATTAAACATTCAATTTGTTACTTGCTAGACCACCGCAAGGTTCACCACTTACCATACAAATGGAAAACATGACAGTAATCTATTAGGATGCTTGGTCTGACACTGTATTATGTTGTATTTGTATTATATTTACTTCAGGGAAATTACGATTCAAGTCATATTTATCTTCATGAGGAAATGTGTGTCTAAATGGAAATCACCTTTAGAACGCGGGTGGATGTAGTGCCATACTAATGTGCTCCCTGAACCGTGAGATTTAGTCACCCTGTATGGATGCACTATAGGCTGCCTCTACACATCAAACTTGCTTTCCCAGTGTTAAACCCATAGCCCCCAATGCTGTTTGATAATTATTACGCTTACATTACTGAACAAGCCTCTGCCTGTGGAGCTAACATATACACCTCCCTCCTCATATAGTAAATTGCCATCTCAGTAAGCTGTTTGCAGTTTAGTGTCTGCTCTAGGAAACAATAACAAGGAGCAAATTGGGAGGTTTTGCGTCCCAAGTAAATATGGCTGTTTTTGACAAGGAACCTATTATTATTTTCTTACATAATGTTTCTCCCCCTTTGAGGATTTTAACTAATGCTGTTAATAATGTAAAAATGAGGGAAACATTTTCTTTGAGATAGTAGTATATTAATTAAATCAAGGTTACATGGTATGTTACATTACTTATAATAAATATTGCTTTAATTCTACAAACCATTTTAAATGTGCCAATAACCCCAGATGAAACCAGGTGCATTTATTTATACAGCACACTTGAATTATGCTATTAGATTAATTGATAGTGATTGAGCCGATGAAGGGACTAATCCCAAGATTCACTTCATCTCTCTCAGTGACATTTACATCCAGATGTTTAGAGTTTGGGGTAATCAATAAAGAGGGAGTAAAGACTGGCATTCACAATACTCCCCTTGACAAGCTCCAGCCCAATGTTTGTCAAGCAAATTAAACACACTTACACTTTTCACCTGCTTCTACAACAACACCACATATGGCCGTGAAGTTAAAAATAAGAAACTGTGCATACATTACCATCCATAATGCACTACTCCCTCCATTTAATATGCAAATTTTCTAAAATATTACTGGATACCTTCTGTTCAGAATGAATAAATTTGAATTGCAATTAGAATAATCTTGTATAATTAATGAAAACTGTCAATTTTGGTTCCGAAGTCATTTGATTAGCATGTTGATAGGACACTTATCAAGTTCAGTAAACTGTTAGATTAGAAAGATGAAAAAGGAAAAAATAAAAGATTGTAAGAATATTTTTTCAACGTCTCTGACATTTTCCCTTGGCACTGTAAACAAAGACACTTGCTGGCAAACTTCCTGAATAGAGGGGGGAGAGAGAGAGAGAAAGAGAGAGAGAGAGAGAGAGAGAGAGAGAGAGAGAGAGAGGGAGAGAGAGAGAGAGAGAGAGAGAGAGAGAGAGAGAGAGAGAGAGAGAGAGAGAGAGAGAGAGAGAGAGAGAGAGACACAGAGAGAGAGGGAGAGAGAGAGAGAGACTCTTGAGATTCTCTATGAATACCAGTCGACAGATGAAAAGGAGTGTATCGTCCAAGCTCTTGAATGAGACACTCAACTCTGCTCTGTGCACTTCAGCTAAGCCAGAGTTTAAGGACCTCATTTCTCAAAGCTCACATGACCATAATGATCTAATAAGGATCTAGCTGAAACAACTGTTGTTTGTGTCAGTGTTGAACATATATTTATTTCATGATCAACAAAGTAATGTGTATCATTGTTGCATAGTATGAGAGGTTCTGTTGCATTGTATGAAAAAGTACCATAAGTACTATCTACAGATGAACCGAGCTTGTGACCTCATTTTCCCCTCTTTCTCTGCTCATTAGCTACCCTGAACCTTCCTCTCTCCCCTTCTCAGTTTTGAAACCCCCAAATGAGTCCTAAATTGCCTGCGATACAGGTTAGCTCGAGGGAGGGACGGGGGGGGGCAAACATCTGTCGCGTTAGGTACCCACTCTTATCCCCGGGTATCTCCTGTGAGGAACTTTGGGATGTTTAATTCATAAACGCTGTCATCCATGTAAACCTCCTGATTTCATAATGACTAACTCTTGGTGCTTTAATTAATTTAATAATGCCTTTCAGAAGCCATATATGAAAGGGGCTCTGAAGTGGTGCATTAATTAGCTAACGCCGATGCTACCCTGTCAGGTTGCTGGTGGCTGTCAGGCACAGAGCATGGAGGAGGATGGGCACAGCTAAGAGGGGTCACAGGTCATGCCAATCATGCTCTTCCCCAAACTTCGCGAACCTCCTTCGCGAGGCCGATGGTTTACGGGTAGGCAATATGTTTCACTATTGTATTAATGTTGAAACTATTACCTGCTTTTGGTAGTTTCCTGTAAAATGTGCTGTAGCAACCCAATCCAAATCACTTTACCAGTTCCATACATTCTACTCCCAACTCACCTCTTCCAGAAGATGTTTTCCTTTCCCTATTGAGTAAACATGAACTAGGGGAGGCTTGTGTCTGTGCCTGTCCATTTATTACCATCAAATCAGCTGACTGAAGTATCTCAATATCTGTGGAGGCAATTATCTGTTTTGAGAGACTGCGTAATATGGGACTTTGTAATGGTATCATTTGGAGTCAAGGCACAGATGCGCCGTGCGGAGCCATACTGTAATTAGAGAGAAACGCTGTACAGGTTTTCCGCTAATTAGCAAATTATGCTGAAAATAGCATCAAGCTAATTAACAGTTATTATGGTATTTTTGAAAGTATGACTTTAATTAGCAAAGTCCTGACGCTGGCAATTTCAAACTCGTCTCCGAGAAGATGAGGGTTAAAAGAAGAAAAAAAATACGGGGCAAGATCAAGAAGATACCCAGATTATTATGATGCCGTCAAAGCCAAAAGAAGGGGAAAAAACGGAGAGAAAGGGAGTGAGGGGTAGAGGGGGCAAGGGGAGGATGGAGCAAAGCTTTTGTGTGCTGTGCGTCTGAATCTCCATCCAAATGAGGGGACATGTGTGCTGTGCCATGTTGCCAAGAGGAGCCCTGAGCGGGGTGCCCAGTGTCAGGTGGCAGCAGCTCGCCCCACTGCGACCAGGCAGAGACGAGGCTGAGCTCAGCTGGTGCCCACAACCACTCACTTATTCTACTCCGCTGCACATTAAAGCAGCCTGTGAGTGGAGCCAAGCAACAGCAGCCAACCTGAAAACACTGTGCCTCCTTGAACAACTCCACCCACTGCCAGGCTGCCTGCCTCTCTGCCTGCCTGCACTCACTGAGAGTATAGGCCCTATAGGGGATAGCAGACAAAGCTGAAGTTCAGCTCCTTGGTGATTGACAGAATGATAAGGGTGAAAAAGGAAGAGACTAGGATATGCTATGGGTTGGGGGTTGTGGAGAGGGGAGTAGTGATCGTCAACACCCCCACACATCTTTGTAGCAATAGCATTTAGATGTTTGTGTGTCTTTGGAAACAGAAACCAACATGGGATCTCTGGACTGCATCACCTGAAGATGTGGAGAGATAGGAAAGGAGAGGAGGAGAGGAGTAGACTTGGGGGTGTTTGAAGGCCTGATGTGGTGTGGGAGAGAGAACAGAAGTGTGCCTAGCCCCAGGCAGCCTACAGCTCCGGCCCATTAGCTGGGCTGACCTTGCCCGCGCCTTTGTCTTTGTGCTCTTCTCCCGCTGATTCCCCCTTCTCAACCATTCCCTTTTTGTTGTCTCCGAGCAAGGCTGGGAAGGAGGCCATGGCTTTCGGCTTTCTCCGCCTCTCCACACACCCACCGACACACCCACCGCCAAACCCGCTACCCCCCTCTAGCCTTCAGCTCGTAACCCAGAGGCGACATCCAGTGACAGTGACACCCCCAGCCAGTGGCCACCTCTCGCCCCTATTGGAACTTGGCCGGAGAGTCCAGGGGCCATTAGACTCCCAGAGAAAGTCCCCAGAGAGGAGGTCCACATCGCGGCCCACATATGTGCAGCATCCCTGGGCAGCCTGCCTCTTTATAGCCAGTATCTCATTTGAGAGGATGGAGCATGGCTGCCAAGTTTTGAAACTGCCACATATGGCCTCCTCCATCAATCGGTCTAATCAAGCATCAAGGGGAGGCAGAGCCAGTTTAATTGCCAGACAGATATAGCTGCTCTCACTTGACACGACACCTGAAATAGATACAGGTCTGAGGAGAGCTGACAGAAGATAAATGACTATGGCCACTCCTATAACAATGATATCAAAATACACTGTTATATAACCACCATTACTTTATAGCTACTGTGTCACTCCTACTACCATTACTATACTACAAAACAATTACTAGCGAAACAATTACTAGCAATTACTGTTATTATTGCCACCCATTTACTTCCTATTACTTCATATTGCTATTGAGAGGCATAAGTTATGTATGGGGGTGACAAGCCCAAATTTCCCATGCATACTGTAGTGTTCATTTGGAGTCCTTCAGGGGCTGTGCCTGCCTGTCTGCTGCCTGGATAGAACTTCCTGTTCCCCTGCACCCCGCTGGGGGAGCAGCTAAGGAATAACTTAACACACAGGATGAGGACGGATATCAACACCAGTCATCCATTCATCTCTGGTTTCTGCTGTCACTCCCTCTTCCATTTGTAAACACCTGAGACGTTGTGGTCTGAATGGGCTGGTGTCCAGTGTGTTTTTCGTTGTGGTCTGAATGGGCTGGTGTCCAGTGTGTTTTTCGTTGTGGTCTGAATGGGCTGGTGTCCAGTGTGTTTTTCGTTGTGGTCTGAATGGGCTGGTGTCCAGTGTGTTTTTCGTTGTGGTCTGAATGGGCTGGTGTCCAGTGTGTTTTTCGTTGTGGTCTGAATGGGCTGGTGTCCAGTGTGTTTTTCGTTGTGGTCTGAATGGGCTGGTGTCCAGTGTGTTTTTCGTTGTGGTCTGAATGGGCTGGTGTCCAGTATGTTTTTCGTTGTGGTCTGAATGGGCTGGTGTCCAGTGTGTTTTTCGTTGTGGTCTGAATGGGCTGGTGTCCAGTGTGTTTTTCGTTGTGGTCTGAATGGGCTGGTGTTCAGTGTGTTTTTCGTTGTGGTCTGAATGGGCTGGTGTTCAGTGTGTTTTTCAGCTGCCTACTCACATTCACTTCAAACACAACAACTGACAGATGTCTGTCTTCTCTGTGTTCCTAAATACTAAGGCTATGCGATAGCATCTGTGCTGAATGTCAAAGTGGGGATATTCGCCCTCATTTTACCACAAATGCACTCAACGTAGAGAGAGAGATAAGAAAGAAAGAAAGAAAGAAAGAAAGAAAGAAAGAAAGAAAGAAAGAAAGAAAGAAAGAAAGAAAGAAAGAAAGAAAGAAAGAAAGAAAGAAAGAAAGAAAGAAAGAAAGAAAGAAAGAAAGAAAAAGGGACAGTCAGACAGAATGTTCATGAAATGTCCCTCTCCTACAAATACATCTCAAATCACCTGGTGAGCTCCAACTCTGGGTGCATTAAACCTGCCATAGAAAGAGAGTCCATAATGAATCAATAATGTTTCAGAGACCTAACAACAACAACAACAACAAAGATGTTAGAACGTCAACAGAGATTCTCATTCATGATTTGAAGTTTTTCATCGGGAGAAGTCTGTTACAGTAGGAGACTGTTATTTCTGCCCTGATTCATTACAATTCTAATCTGTTTCATTACCTTTCTAAATAAGGATGGGGAACTAAGGCAGGGTTAACTAAACAAGCCATCGGGTCAAGTCCAATGGCTTCATCTTGAAGGCATAGAGAGAGGAGATATAGTTTAAAATTGTGGCATTTTCAGAGTGTACCGTAATTTCAGTGTGGTGTAATGTGTATTTAACTGTCCTCGTCTCTGTCTCTGCCTGCATTCGCTGTTCACATGTTTAATTAAGAAGTACGCTCATGGTTTCTTCTGCCCATCTGCCAAGTAGCTCCCTTCCTCTTATCCTGCTCATTCCTTAAACTGACAAATCTATTTTTCTCTATCTCTGCTCTCACTCTTCTCTATCCCTCTTCTTCTCCTCCTCAGCTTGCTTAAGCTACAATGTACAGTAGGTACAACACACATTTTGGTTTGTGCCCGGAGTTGAATAATACCCCCAAATATATCTGTAGAATCTACATATAGCTTAGGTGATACTATGGCTATGCTATTGAACTAAATGGTGGCTCACACAGAAACGGTTTTCCCGGTCCAGCTATTCCCCCACGTCTAAATCACCGGCTGTCAGACGCAACATGTGTGTCATTGTATCCCCATCAGCGTCTTTCATTGTAACCGCCATCACCTCTGAAGAGCTGCCTCTTATCAGTAGAGTGTCAGAAAGCCCCCCACAGGCCCCCCTCCCCTCTCCCTGTTAAAGGCTTTTCTATTAAGAGCAGTGTTGTGTACCTCTGATAGTGGCTGGCCCTGCACTTCATCATTCATAAATCCCTATGGGCATCAATGGACCTGCCTCTCCAGACCAACCAAAGGCTCTGTCATTCACCGCCACTGAAAACCTCGTAAATGAGAATATTAATCTGAGGAGGCATTCATTCAAAGAGACTAGGAAGTGGGCTATCAGGCAAAAGCACTCTCCTCCAGAATGGTCCACTGGAGGGCATTAAGCAAGACACCTGCACTTGGTTTGGTTATAAGGTTTTAGGGTGTTAAATATTTCAGGGTTTCTGGACTACAGCAAGCTGAACAAATACAATAATCTGCTGTGTATCATGAAATCTCCAGTTATCTCAGGAGGATTGTCAAATGGGTTTTTCATTTTCCACAAGCAGCGTGTGTAAGATGGTGGAAGTGACACATTTTCTCCTCTAGGTTGCCTTAAAAACATCCTCTCATATGTTGCAAACTGTTGGAAGGCGTCAGAATAATTTCCCTGAAGTATACAAGCACCTTGTTTGCCCTCCATGCCATGAAGGGTGCACAGGATAAAGAGAGGAGAAAAATACAAACTACTCCTCTGTGTAATGATTATTGTAGCTGCTAACTGTCAGTAGCTGAAAAAGTGGTGAGATCCTGCTGTGGGCCATGGGATGATCAGCAGCATCCCCACCAAGTCTCCTCATTATTCAGTAAATAGGTTTGGGCATGTCCTCAGTAAACAAAGCACTGACTGACAGTTGAGGGAGAGAGGGAAGTGGGAGTCAGCCTCGTTCCCAATTAGAGTCGCCTCAGGCCAAACTTTAAAGAGGAGATCAATCCAACAGATCGCTAAACTGATCCTGTCACAGTGCTGGGGATATTTAAACTGCCGTGAGAGCGGCGCAGGGCAGTTCTCAGTACAGTTCGGCAGGGCTGGCTAATGACTGGCACTAGACCCTTTCACTGGGATACATACCCCACAGTGAGATAGCGGTGATTGACGGCTGAAACGGGACCTCAGCTGGTGCTCCCTGCACACTAGGGGCCAGATGGTGAAATAGTGTCAAGTGATTTTTAGTATACAGCTCATTCTCTGGTGGAAATTCACAAAATGTCTCTCTCTTCCTTACCTGTGAGGCTGTTTTCAATCACGGATGCAGAGTACATTTCAAATTAGCCTGGGATTTGTTTTTCTTCTTTATCCCATACCTCTGAAGTTGGCAGACTGATTAAAACATGCGGATGAATCTCATCCCTGTCCACTTGAGGTAAAAAGTAAGCTCTCTCTAATGCTGAGCGTAAAGGATTAACATAAGGAGGGTGAAAGTGGAGAGGGGGGTGCGAAGTAACTATAATTGCATTGTCATTTTATAACATCCTGCAACTCCAGCAGATATCTTTGACTACAAGTGAGTTGCAGACTCTACCAAACACACAGAGGTAAAGAGTAATGAGAAGCTACTACAAAAACAGAGGTACTGAACATTTAAATGAGCGTGTGATGCATTATGTATATCAGTGAGGTTCCTGTGTAGGAATTAATTATGAGAATAAAACACAAAACAACATGCCCGATCTGTTGCTAAAATGCTGTGATCTAACGCAAAGCCAATTCATTTTCCATGCTCTTGAAGATAAAGAAAATGTTTGGTTTTGCTTGTCTGTGTGTCTTACTGAGAGTCATTCACTTTCAACTTTATTTGGGGATTATTGTAAATCCCCGGTACAAATCATATCAAGAAATCAGGTAGCTGGGACATTGGATGTGTTCTGCTAATGCTCAAGGAAGATCCCCTGAGGGAGCCATTGAGTTGAGAGAGAGAGAGAGAGAGAGAGAGAGAGAGAGAGAGAGAGAGAGAGAGAGAGAGAGAGAGAGAGAGAGAGAGAGAGAGAGAGAGAGAGAGAGAGAGAGAGAGAGAGAGAGAGAGAGAGAGAGAGCGAGAGCGAGAGCGAGAGCGAGAGCGAGAGAGAGAGAGAGAGAGAGAGAGAGAGAGAGAGAGAGAGAGATAGAGAGGAGAGAGAGAGAGAGAGAGAGAGAGAGAGAGAGAGAGAGAGAGAGAGAGAGCGGGAGAGAGGTGTGGGAGCAGAGTGAGTGAGAGAGTGGAGGATGGGTGCCAGAGAGACAGAGAGGGAGGGTGGCATCAGTCAAGCTGCACTTTATCCTGATAGATCTCCTTTACACACTAAGTTCCTTGTTAAAGAAGAGAAAATGGCACTCAATCCGGAGAAATCCTTTTCTCCTGCTGCAAGTCTGTCAGCTTGGGAACAACCAAAGCTCTCTCTCTCTCCCAGCTCCCACTGACACACAGCTACACGGCTGAATATAGAGCTCTCTCTATATCATTTATACACCATACTGTACACATAATGAACCATACCAAGACATAGTGATTTCACTATATGTCACTTACAGTGTCCATTTAACTAGTCACTTAAAACAACATATTAGTTGAATTTCATCAAGGCATCTCCATCACAAATATGGCACAAATGGTAAACAAACTACGGCACATCCTTTTTTAAATGGTTTTTGTTGAGTACAAATTCCAATGACAGAGAGCATGGCTTCCTTCCGTCTAATAGCAAGCAAGGGTTAAACGTGACACCTTATTAGCGATGGCGTTGATATACACCAATGTACAACACATTGATCAATGAAATGTGCAATCCTACAAAGTGCATTAAGTTATATTTGAAAGGTGAGAAGAAAAGCAATTTTATTTGAAGTCTGAAGTGTTTGCTGTTCAGTCTGCATGTTCTCATCTCCCAAGATTACCATTTGCATGGTGTGTGTCAAGACTACTTTTCAGAAATCTCGGTAACAATTCAGATGCAATCGATGAGGAGTGACAGTTTATTTTAAAGGCTTAGCACAGGCCAAGAAAGGAACGACTCAAGCATCAAGTGGAGAGGAATGAATTTGTTTTGTATTTGATTTTTCCATTAAATTTATCACCACTCTAACCCACCCCTTCTCTCACGCTCGCTCAATTTCTCTGACTCTCTCTCCCTCTCTCTCCTTCTCTCTCTCTCTCTCTCTCTCTCTCTCTCTCTCTCTCTCTCTCTCTCTCTCTCTCTCTCTCTCTCTCTCTCTCTCTCTCTCTCTCTCTCTCTCTCTCTCTCTCTCTCTCTCTCTCTCTCTCTCTCTCTCTCTCTCTCTCTCTCTCTCTCTCTCTCTCTCTCTCTCACTTTCTCTCTCTCTCACTCTCTTTCTCTGTCGCTCGATTCAACAACAAGGCTGTAAACTAGCTGTCGATTTCTCCTCGCTGCTTTCCATGTCATCACTTTCATAAATGTTTGATTGTTCCACACCCTATACCCACAGTGCTTTTAATGCTCATATGTGAAATGATGGGGTAAAGATGTCAAGAGACAAAGTCCTGGTGCCCTTTAAAACACTTCCTCATATCTGGAGATTGTTGCGAAACATCCTCTTACAAAATCATTCAATTTTAGTTTTTTTCCAAATCTGATGGTTAAGCCATTATCACGTTGTCAGGGAAAACCACCAGAGTTTTCCAGCTGTACTTCACTGAGCACACTAGAGAACTGCACTGAGACTACCGACCCATCTCTCTTATTACAACAGATCTCAGAATCCTCCCCTTCTCAAATCCAGGGTTCACTGAGGCAGCCAATCAGCAGGACAAACCAGTCAGGGAGCCAGTGGCATGAACAGGACAGGAGCCAGCTGATGAAATTCATCCATACTTCTCACTTATGATGACATGATTGATTTTCAAATGTAGGATTGTCTTCCAGCCCTGCCTCCTCCATCCCGCCTCAATCTGTCCAGTCGTCCGCGCTGCTACCGCCTAATGGATAAAGCCTCTGTCTGTCTCAGACACGGAGGTGAGGGTTGATGTGTGGAAGAACAACTGCAGCGAATGAAGGGTGAAATTTGAAAGAGCAATTTTCCTTCTGTCAATCAGCCGTCAAGAGAGCAACTTGACCACCAATCAGTGGAGTGGATTCAGGGTTCATGGTTGGTGAGGGAGTTTTGAGTGACTGTGCCATATCATAACATAAAACAGCCAAAAGGGGTTTTAAGGGGGTGAGAATAGATTTTTGGCTTATGATTTATGGGCAATGGCATACCTTCTCTGCCTTGCTGACTAAATAAATTGACACACTAATGCATAGCATATCATCGTTTATAATTCATGGTTCAGAATTTGAGGAGTCCTATCATCTAGGTGCTTCAAAATACAGCCAATTAAACTTGGCTTAATTATTAAAGGTAGAAAGTGAGGGAACGAAACATGCTTTAAAAAACTCCTACTTCCAGTCAATTACGATAAAACTTTAATGAGCCTGGATAGAGAGCCATAAAAACTGATAGCCCCTCTGTCATGAATTATAAATCCATATCGATTTTGTTTCTTTGCCATACGAATCGCAGGTAATCGTATGTTACCACATGTAAAGTGCACTTCCCTGGCGAGGATAAATATTAACTATCAAATATATATGAGGTGTGTGTGCATTTCTGACTGGGCTCCCATGGAAAATGAAGCAGAAGATATGTGGAGGCGAGGCCCTTGGGGAATGGAATAGAGGGTACCATATCAGACACAGAGAGACCATTAGCAGCAGCAGCAGCACACGCTTGATATGTTGCCTAGTTAGCGTCACATATAGAGGAATACATGTATTTTATTATTTGTGGTTGCCATCATGTCTCTCCTAATAGACAGGCAATGTGGAGTTTAAACCACATTATCCTCCAGGAGACCATCGCAGTTACTCATGAGAGAAAGGGCTGATGTGTGTGTAAGCCAGGTCACCGCAGTCTAAATGAACGCAAGCAATGTGGGATGGAGGACGGAAGAAGTGGGGGAGGACGGGACGTAGTTGCAGGAGGGAATTGTTGATGGAGACGCGACTAAGTTGTATGTTATGATGTACACTGTACTGTGCTGGCTCTATAGATGTTGAACAACCACATAGCCAGTTTGTCCATACCCTTTTCATGATCCTCTTTCCAAGTTAGTCAACGTCCTTTCTCTTCTATCCATCTGCCTTTTCATTGGATTACAACAACACACACCAATCCTGTTTAGTGGATCGCCCAATGAAAGCTTGTGTCCCGCTATCGTTGTCACAGTCGCTGTCTCGTTGGACACTCGCTAGAGGTGAAAGGGCACCGACATGATTACTGTGACACCTGGTAAATGGGTTATCCCTGAGACAAGTGGCTCACCACTGGGTTAATTGATCAACTGCTGTTCGACTTCATTAGGCCGACAGAGCAGGCTTAAAGAAAAACACAGAGTGACTGTCACTCTGAATATGTTAATCACGCCTGGGCATGAAGGACCACTGCAGCATTCCTCTCTGTCTCTGCTTCCTAGCCTACTTAATCACATGTCGAAGCATCACACCACAGTAAAACTACAGTTAAAACTCTTTCTCTTGTATCAACTAAGGCTATCTGTCCACGTCTAGAGGAAGGAGAGACAGTGAGGTCTTGGGTGTTATTTAATATAAATATATAATTACCAGTGTAAAAAATTCATAATTTGTCCTTTTCACAAAGGCAGGGTTGTAATGTAGCGCTAGGTGAGCGCTGTACTTGACGTACACACTGGAGGTGAAGGTGTCAGGGGAGAGCTCACTGGAGCGAGAGGAGGTTTTTATTGTTGCCCAGCCTTTCCGCTTAAGTGCACATGGCTGGGAGGAAGCGGGGACCTCCAGATCTGACCCCTGCCCATGTATATTTAATAGGCCATCAGTTGGCCGGGGCAGCTCTCTGATCAGGATTCAGAGAGGGGCTTTGAACACCCCCTGTGTATTCCTGAGCGTGCAGCCTCAAGCTGCTCTCCCCAGCTGTGTCAATCTCACTGTACTGTTACTACAGGCTAACAGACAAGCCAATGGGCTACTACACTACTACAGTCTAATGACTACAGAAAAAAACACAACAATAGCAGTTGGTGCAAAGTGTGCTGTCTATGACCATGTAATGAGTGTAAAAACTCAAATAAATTGGTACATACCGTAACCTTTGCTCCGTGTAGTAAAATTACACCAACCTAATTGTACACTTAATTTCCTTTATGAATGACTAAAAAGCAATCTCACGGTCACTGCACTTTGCACGGCTACAACAATTGTAATAATAAAAACAAGATGTCAAACAGAAGAGTGCCACTCGTATCTCTTGCCTTCTAATAAGGTGCACTTTGAGTCAAAGCATACGTGGGCAGCTTTGGGGATGGGTCATTTGACAGGCAATTATTTTGCGGAGGTGCTATTGACAGGCTGGTCTCGTGTTTGTTCAACAGCTCTGGGTGAGCTCCACGCTACTCTGCTACGTGCAAAGCGCAACGGATAGGGAAAGAACTCCTGATCTCGGTGGAAGAGCGCTATGTGGGGGGTGAATATGTGACAGCCTTGCGGAGAGAGGAAAGTAAGAGAAAGATATATGGAAGCCAAAAGGGTATATAAGGTTGTTATCAGACAGTGTTGTTACCACCAGTTTTGTATATCGTCATTTAAATAGTTTGAGGGAAATGTCGCTGTTTGATAGTGGGAAGAGGAGTTTAATCTTATGAAACACACAAATATCCTGTACTGTATACACATATGGACAACCCCAGTGTCCGGTCTGGAGAGTGAAGTCACAAGTTCTGCTGGTTGTGCAGGCTCTACGCTCGAGACCTCCAGTGCGCCTCGACGACCCAGTGTATCCGGTGCCTCCGCCAAGAACCAAGCCTCCAGTATGTCTCCCCAGCCTGGTGAGTCCTGTGCCTGCTCTCAGAACCAGGCCTCCTGTATGTCTCCCCAGCCTGGTGAGCCCTGTGGCAGCGCCACGTACCAGACTGCCCATACATCTCCTCACTCCAGTGATGATCCATGGCACGAAGCCTCCAGTGATGATCCATGGCAAGAAGCCTCCAGTGATGATCCATGGCACGAAGCCTCCAGTGATGATCCATGGCACGAAGCCTCCAGTGAGGAGTCATGGCATGAAGCCCGCAACGAGGGTGCCCAATCCGGGGCCCGCAGCGAGGGTGCCCAGTCCGGGGCCCGCAGCGAAGGTTCCCAGTCCGGGGCCCGCAACGAGGGTGCCCAGTCCGAGGCCCGCAGCGAGGGTGCCCAGTCCGGGGCCTGCAGCGAGGGTGCCAAGTCCGGGGTCGGCGACGAGGGTCCCCGCACCAGAGGTGCCACCAAAGCGGGGTGAGCCAGAGGTGGAGCGGGGTCTGCGTCCCGCACCTGAGCCGCCACCGCGGATAGATGCCCACACCCAGACCCTCCCCTATAGGTTCAGGTTTTGCGGCCGGAGTCCGCACCTTTGGGGGGGGGGGGGGTACTGTCATGCCCTGACCTTAGAGAGCCTTTTTATGTCTCTAGTTGGTTTGGTCAGGGTGTGATTTGGGGTGGGCATTCTATGTTTTGTTTTCTATGTTTCTTTATTTCTATGTTTTGGCCGGGTATGGTTCTCAATCAGGGACAGCTGTCTATCGTTGTCTCTGATTGGGAATCATACTTAGGTAGCCCTTTTTCCCTCCTTTCAGTGTGGGTAGTTAACTTTGTTTGTGGCACTATAGCCCTGTGAGCTTCACGGTTGTTTTTTCGTTTGTTGTTTTGTTGTTTTGTTGGTGACATTTACTCAAATAAAAAGGAAAATGTACGCTCACCACGCTGCACTTTGGTCCACTTCTTTTGACGGCCGTGACAACATTAACCCTCACCCTGTCAGCAGAGCACTGTTCTGTGTTGCAGCCCAAACGTCTGAGCTTGTCCCCACTATGGACACACTGTATGAAATGTGGTATGCAGGTAGATGGACAGGCAATGTCTCAACTGGCTGCCATGGTCCTAGCCTTAACATCAGCCATTATGTGGAGTCATTACAAAGTAAGATGTGTTTTCTACTTAAGCAACAGAAATGCCAACATTATTATAAACTTTGGATTGTACTGCATCTATCTGATGCTGCATGGAGCTTTAGGAAATGAGCACTAGTCTACGGCTGGCAATGTTGAAGCATATTGTTCCATATAGCAGCATATGCTAAATAGCTCTTCAGCCACACAGATGCCTAGTTGTAAAATAGCTCCTCAGTATGGGTATCTGCACCACCCAGATGGGTCCCAAGCTGTGCCAAACCGCTCCTCGTCAACTGCTATGAACTATAGCGTCACATGACTACCGGAGATACTGGGTCCTTTTCTGTATCGCCTTGGCACAATAGAGCCTCGCTGCCCTATGCATCATCTGAATCCTATGCCTGTCAAGTCTGAGGTAGCTTGCCGAAAGACAAGACTGTTTAATCTACTCCAAGTGTTGAGAGTTCCATTCAGCCAAGGTAGTACAGAACAAGACTTTTCTCTGGTTCAGTTTGAAAAGCTCTATTCTGAGAGGGCTGATTTGGACGTGCATGTGGGTGTGACTGAGCGAGGCAGATTTCATGGGATATTTAGTCATGATTCCTTGAGTTATTGGTTTCCGCCCTGTTTTAATCGCTCCGGCCTGAGCCAAAATATCTCGGAGGATTCCCGGAGAGCACTTTTCTTCCACCGTTCAGCAGATTGGAATTTGTGTGTGAGTGCCTCACATCATTTGAGGTGTCCTTCACAGCTTCAGGGGCCCTAATTCAAACCACATGGAGGGCAGTGTCCGGTTACGGACCTCTCCAGAAGGGCCACGCTCTCATTGGCTGCTGTAGGATGGGAAATGGTGCGTCTCGGTGGAAAAAGTCAACAAACCGATAGAAGCAGGAGTCACAACATGGCCTGCACACACTCATTCACATTTCGATAAATATACATACACATGTACACATACAAAGACATTATACACATACACACACAAACACACACTGATATACAAGTTTACACTACGGGCCAGCAAGGGCTGCTTGCTTGACATGATGGAAGACTAAGCGCTAGTCTCTGTAATATTGCTTCTATTCTTCATTGACAATCATATATATTTTTGCTGTTCCCTACTGACTTCACAGGGCTGAACTCTATTTATGAATGATCTGACATATTTCTCGCTATTTTTCTGACAGGAGTACTCAGAGGAAATTTCAAGGCACCTTTCTCCTGACAAGTAGAAATATCAATATTTGAATAAATTGCAGATTTGGATCTCTTCACATGGATGCACTCGAGCAAGTGTGTGTGTGTGCGTGCGCGCATGTGTGTGCAGAAAGGAGCTCTTTTCATTCTGTTTCCACAGTCTTATCCCCTTGAGCCCGCAGGCAAAAATCTGTATGCAGCATTTCATTAGGGGAGAGCTCCACTGAGTGACATGTGAAGCACACCTCGGTGTCGACCTGATGAAGTTTACTTCCCTCAAACGACAAAAGCCACTTTGTAGAGAGGAGGAAAGGGTGATGGCAGAGCAACAATAAAAAATCATGAATGTTATTTTACAAAGTGACAGGCCAATCTGTACACAAATAGACTATCTTCGAGAAAAATGCAGCTTCAGAGATATTAGGGGACTACGTGGTGCTTGGTTAGAACTGACACCGTAGAAAATGATTGCCAATTTTTAAGTATGAGAAGAAGGAACACTTTGGTTATAAAAAATCATTTTAATTGGTAGAGTATACAGTTGTTCTACATACTCTTAATTTGAATGAGAGGTCAAAGTTCAACATCCTCTGTACTCAGTCTTTCTGACTCCTTCTCCAGCGTTATGTGTCTTAACTGAGAAAGTCCTGCCAATCTGTCTTACGCTGTGAAGTTGCAGTAGCTTCCATCCTATGTGCTTCTGTTGCTGATAGATCACTGGAGAACCTACCCTTCAACCTCCTCAAACACACACACACACACACACACACACACACACACACACACACACACACACACACACACACACACACACACACACACACACACACACACACACACACTGCTTTCAACCCCGTTTTTGAGGAGTCTGAGAAATGGCTTAGCCATTTGAGGTTGCTCAGGTACCAAAAAGGTTGCGACCTCTTAACCGCAACGCTGACCTTCCTGACCTGCATGTCGTACTTTCCCATTCCCAACAGAAAACAAAAACAAATCTTGTCATGCGCCTCTGTGACTGAATAAAAGTTCCCCACTAGCGAGGCGGTTCTTTGACTGTCGTAGACCACATGACCTGAGACTTCTGGATAGTCTCGATTTGACAGTTGCACAAGAAAGGTGAAGCCATGTGTGTTGTCCATCTCAGTCTAAACAATCTCCTCTTCCCCATCTCTCTCTCTCTCTCTCTCTCCTCATTCCTCGTGGTGTGCACAACTTAATAGATGAGCCATGGTAGATTCCTATTATGGAATCTCTGGAAAAGGGCCCGGACATTCTCTGTTATCCTGGATCTCCATCTGGAGGAGCCACTCACTCTGCCCCCCTCCTCCAATCTCACTGTGTTCTGGTGAAGCTACGCTGCTGAGATGGCTTTCACTCTCCACTGGATACAATGAGATTGTATTGTCAGACCAGGTTGACTCTATTCGAATCGACAAGCCATTTCAATAACAAAAACACAACAGTGGCATTGAATAAAACATTCTCGTTAGTCTGAAACCATATAGGGAAAACAATAGGGAGGTCTCAAACTGTCCAAATATTTTCTTGAGAGTGGGAGTGATTTGAGAAGCACTGAATGTATACAAATTAACACTTCTTCTTATATTGAATAGGTTTAGATCTTGCAAGGATCCTCTGAAAATGGTCAAGGTTTATTAGGTCAGTTATGAAGGCCCCAAAAGCAGAGGATACGGTTAACAGACTAATAAAGATTACAATCGGGTCAGCCAGTCAGTAATCCCCAGAATAATTTGTGAAAACAAAGCCCACAGGTCTATAGCATAAACCTCAGCACATCAGCGTGATCGGCACGTGCATAGGGGCCGAACATAATACGGTGTGATTTAAACCATACAATGAGCAGAGAAAATAAATATGCTAAGAGCACAAGGGTGTACTGGCAAGGCCTCTCGGGCTATGTCATCACTCCCTTGTCTATGCAAAGCTTCCCACCCGAGGGAAGGGCCCGTTATTATGAGGGCTCAGCTTCCCTCTAAGAAAGCAAACTGGAGCTGCAGTCCAAACAAGGCCAGCGGTGAAGGAGCAGAGCAATGCCAGGCAGCTCAGGTTTAGCGTCGCCTCCGACCTGGCTGGCCCGGTCCCTGCATAGCCCTACGTCAGCCTCTCCAGGACAAACAAACAACCAGCACTTACACAGGGACAACCAGGGTAGAGATGGTGCCACAATCACCGAGGACGGAGCTCGATTGGATTTGCTTTATAACACAATGTAATGAGTTCCAGACTGGCTGGACCAGGGCTGGTAAAAGGTGCCGTGCTGTCTTGTTGGTCTGGCCTCAGTATAGCTCCGAACAGATGGGGAGGCATCCCAAAAATGTGCGCTCCCTCATGTGGTTTTCACTATCATTATATAACTGTAAACTCCTGGATGTCCGAGATTGGGGATCATTTCTTTCAGATGTCCGTAGGCCGGCAACAGGACTCGAAATAGCTGGATGGGAACAGTTATTTTACAGAGGGTCTGGGGGAGAGGAAGTCAGAAAGATTAGGACTAAGACATGACGCGGTAATACCAGGATCTGGCGCTGCTAGGGCTGCTCTATACTCTGGGCTCTAATAGTGAGGGTGTGGGAGGGAGAGAGCATGTCTGTGTGTGAGGGTGGGATAATGAGAGATAGGCCTATTCATATCAAGCCACAGGAAGTCTTATTGTGTTAACGTGCAGAAATCAAGCTGTACATGGCAGTTATACCTCCCCACTGCAATGTAGAAATTCAGAAACAGGGCAGGCATTCCTCAATAAATGACTCCTAATAGAAGTGGCATCCCATTTAACCATTTCTATTCGTTTGTTTCACATGACTTGAGTAGATCATTAATCTATTGCAGCACAATGGTGTACACTAACCATTTTGTCGTGGTTTCAGACCAAGAACAATTTTTCCTTTCTTGGAACGAAAAAGCTCCTCACATGTAGATATGGCTCTGGTCCCTGCATGGTAAAGACAAAATCTGTTTTTTCTTCAACCGTATTGAACGTGGTGCTGAACAAGCAGAGGAGTGTTTTTATTGTAAATCAATAGCGATCAATCGGCAGCCTGGGTGTTGAATATGGATCAATATCACACCGGGCCGTAGAGGAGATCTGATTTCATTTGGCAAGAGGAGCGAGCAACAGGTTTCCATAAAGTGGTAATTTAAGACATAGGAACATAAGTCAGATGAATTGATATAGACTAGCCAGGACCTTTCTTGCCACTGAATCAGCACAAGGACATTTCTGTCATATATCATTAACACAGTTGGGGCAGGTTATAAAGGGGGAGGGGTCAAGAAGACCCCACCAATCCACAATGGAAAGGGGGCACATATTAGAATACAATAGTATTGGTTAGAACAATCTAATGTTACGGTTTACATAAATATTAAAATAATGAGAATCTGACTATGCCACCAAAATAGATGTTGAGGCGTTTGTTTTAAATGCAACATGGTTCTGTTTGCTAAGACTTCTGGGAGCGATTATATGATGAGAACAACATCAGATACATACAATAAGGTGGTTTTCATTTTAAAATATAAATATTTTATAGCAAACTGTTGAATGCATATTAAAAAAAAATCATAGTTATGGTCAAATAATTCCTGTATTGTTTTATTTCAAACAATATAAAATAGCTCCATAAAACAGAATACAAATGTTCCCAGACTGAATCGAAGATATGTAAAAAGAGGGGGTCATCCCTACATGTATCATATCTATGTGATTCGTGGACAGCGGGGCACTGTTCCAAATGACAGCATCTTAAAGAAACAAAAAACTGAGCTATACTTAGAAATAACTTGTCACTTTTAATAAATGACACTGGTTCAGGACTCTTTCTCTGGGGCTTTTCCCTCAGATCCATCCCAGGCAACCCTTGGGGCCATCGGAGCGGCCAGAAGACCTGCTCGTTTCCTTGAGGTAACTGATGACCCCATCCCACAATTCCCCATCTTTGTCCTGTGACCCCACGCTATGGGAGCAGGACCATGTCCGATGCAATCCTCCTCCGACTGCTTCCCATCTTAATCTCAGCCATGTCACACTACAAATTGCTACATTCAGAAAATGAAAATAGATTGAGGTGGAGATGGAGGGAGGGAGGGATGGATGGAGGAAAGGGAGGCGGGTAGTGGCGTGAGTGTGCATCGACAACCGATCCCATAACAAAAGTACTGGAGGAAAGAACGACTCGGGAGATCCTGGCAAGGAATCACATCACGGTGAACATATTGATCGGATTTACAAAACCTCCAGCCTAATGCGGAACAAATGGCATGGGCGTGAACTGGTACTTAACCATAAAACCCCAGCATTACTCCGTCTCCGATGAAATACCACATAAAGTATATCCCTCACCAGGGCCTAATGTGCTGTTTTAGGGCCAGATACGACTGAGGTTGACCCAACAGTTTGTTTGACAATTAGGGGGAACCCAATAAGGATTGAATGGGAGTGAGAACATGCCAAAAGAAAGAAAGAAAGAAAGAAAGGAGACCTTTTCCAAAAGGAAGAAAAGCACGTAAAAACAGTGCGCTGGCCGATCTAAATGCGATTCATAGGATGCGAGGATGTTTGAAAAAACTTTTTCACCATTAAATCTTTAAGAAACCAAACAAAGACTTCTAAACAGCTACCGAGTTTAATTATAAAGGAGAGCTGTTAAATATTTGAGATAGAGCGACATGTTTTATTTAGGTTAGATTTAGTTTTCAATAATGTACTATTTTCATTGTGTACTGTGTTACACTTGTGCTTCATGGAAATTCATTTCAAATGAATTCATCGCTATAATTACTTTTCAGGTATTATGTTTGATTGTAATGGTATTTTAGGGCAGCTTAATGTAGAGCGTTACCATGATATTCCAAAGAGTTATTGGGTGTAATAGGAGACAATGGAACTTCATCGAAGCAGAGAAACACAAACAATCAAAATTGTTATTTAAAAAGATCACTAATTTTACAAATAAAATGTGTGTGTGAGTGTGTGCGCGCGCGTGTGAGAGTGTGTGCGCGCGTGTGTGTGTGTGTGTGTGCGTGCGTGCGTGCGTGTGTGTGTGTATGAGGGCCAGTGTTGCGCTTTGTCCAGCCTTCATTCCATCACACCAGCTCTGGCCTTGTTTCTGTCAGCACAGCGAACCAGGGGAGTAGAATGAGGGAAGAGAAAGGGAGAGGAGAGGGAGAGAGACGTAGGGGTGGAAAGGAGGGAGAGGTTGTCTCTGCGGACAGATGGACTGGTCTTTCTCAACACATGTGGAACCATGTTTCGTCTTTCACTGCCGTCAAGCTGGAGCCGAATCCGTCGCTCTGTTGGTCCAGACTAGTTTCTTGTACAGCACACCTCTCTCTCTCTCTCTCTCTCTCTCTCTCTCTCTCTCTCTCTCTCTCTCTCTCTCTCTCTCTCTCTCTCTCTAACACACACACACATACACACCTCCTTCTCTCTCTGCACACATGTTAAAGTCATCACCCCTGCTCAGCACTAGTAAAACACAACACCCCCGTCTTCTGTGCTGTTGTCAAGTCTTGCCATTAGCTGATGCCCCTGGGGAATCCTATCCCAGTGAGGTGGGTCTCCCGCGGGAACACCAGGCACCACGTTACCTTCAGACGCCACTCATGTGAACCCAAACATGAGAGCATAATTTGGAAAATATAATTTATACTGTGCGTCTTTGTAAGTGTCTTGACATTTACAAACTGCGATAAAACCAACATGAGGGAGGAGGGAATAAGAAACAGAGCAGAATAATTTGAGGTAATGTTTTGCTTAGTGAACAGTATTACCCAATCCTGGATGTTGGAACAGTGGGAAGGAGTTTCTGGCTCCAAGGCTGCAGAGAGGGTCTGGGTTTCATTTTTCACCAAGTGCAAGCCAACAGAGAGCTGCCAAGTACAGCTTTCGCTCTCAACACTTCCTGCTCTTCCTACTCTGGCTCAAAAGGAGACAGGTTTCACTCAAACATCACTCTAGTCCAGTCAGGGGTGGCCAGTTTCTTCTCTCCTTTCTCACAGGGTGTCAAAAACTCACATCTGTCATATGAATTACATTGAAAAGAGCCGTAAATAAAACGCGAAGAAGGAAATAATATTATTGAGGCATGAACATGAAAAGTTAAAGTGTTTGTGGATGTGGATGTGTGTGTATATGTATGTGTGGTTGCATGCGTTCATGCATGTGTGCGTGTGTGCGTTTGTGCGTGCGTGCGTGCGTGTGTGCGTGTATGTGCATGTTTTTCCCTAAAGGCAGCAACTTTAATCGACTGCACTATAGTACTTCAAAACTGTATTCTCACCATCCATGAGCCAAATACAATTTCTGTACTGTATGATGCAAGAATCCATGAGCTACACCTCCAGGATTAGAGCTCCCGAGTGGTGCAGTGGTCTAAGGCACTGCATCTTAGTGCCAGAGGCGGCACTACAGTCCCTGGTTTGAATCGAGGCTGTATCACATCCGGCCATGATTGGGAGTCTCATAGGGCCGCGCACAATTGTCCCAGCGTCGTCCGGGTTTGGCCGGGTAGGCCGTCATTGTAAATAAGAATTTGTTCTTCACTGATTTGCCTAGATAAATAAAGGATAAAATAAAAATAAAAACAGCACAACCTGTGCAGTGCTCTGACCTCTGCATTGCTTCATTCTCACGTGTGGGTGGATGGTGAATTACACAACATATACAGTGCCATTTTATTACCTTTGTGAAAACATGTCATTTACAGTAGGTAGTTAATAAACCAGAACTCTCTTCACAGGTTATCAAAACACTGCCTATGAAAACACACATATTTTTTCTGTGTGTAATTAAAATGGTCTCTGAAATCCTTTTTGACAGTCCAGGGCTTTAAATGACATTAAAGGAGACAATGAATTAAATGTTGCTTAATGTCCCCTTTTCGCTGATTCTCATTTACATAGCATTTCCAACGCAAAAAGCTGACCTTATAAATACTGGCATTTGTTCAGCTTGGGAGTTAATCACACTTTTTCAACATCCAGATGGGAACACACCACCACACCAATGTATTTGTTGCGTAGAGGGAAGAGAAACCATATGTGGTCCAACGCAAAGTTATTTTGTTGCTGACAAACATCTCAGACAACAAGCCAGTGCACTCTGGGATATGACCTAGTAGATGTTCCGCAAATGAACGATAACGCACAGTCATTTAGAAAATACGGCACACTAATGAGCAACATAACGAAAAGCTAAGCAAAATTTGCATTAGGCCAAAAACTGAATTGCATTAACACATGAACAGGTGCGGAGAGGCCTTTATAAATGAGCTAAATTAATAAAAACCCTCCCACAGCACAGCCATGTGTGCTGATGACTGAAGAAAAAAAAATCTAAAGGAAAAAACAAGTCAATGTTATGAATTATTCAGTAGCTGGGCAGCCTCCAGAGGTCAAAGCTCTTTGACCTTTGTGACAGGAAGTGAAAGGGAACGCGGTTAAAGCTGGAATAAGCGGAGCTGACATCTTTTGGTCTGGTCCACGGTCCTCCTTTCTGAATGGGAGTGTACATTGACATGGATGTTAAGCCATGTGAACATACATTAGATTCAAAATGCATGTATGGGCAGCGTGAGCTCTGAAAACACATTCCCTCCTGTGCTATCCTCACCTAATCTGCTGCATCTCCTCTGTGATACAAGCAACCTTTTTACTTTGGCAGCCAGAATGAGTCGCTTTCTTTCTTTTTTTCCAACAGGATGTTCTTATTTTGTATTACAAAATGAATGTGTAAGCCTGGACCATGTATCTAATCTTTCACACAGGAGAAGACAAAAATCAATATTCAGGAGAGTGAAGATAGATACCAGGGCGGAAGAGTCATCACAAATTGAATTATGTTTGGCGTACACTGCCCTACACATACTGTAAATGGGGAAACCACCTAATCAGATATTGGGCACCTCATCACTATAACTCTAGAGACTCAAATTACTGCCTGTATATACCCATGCCCCCACTAACTTTAAGGCGCCACTAGCTTAAAGATGTGACATCCCTTTCAACAATGACTTCATAATGGGAAGATATGATTAAAACCAACTGTGAAGTACTGTAGTCATAGCAATAGTGATACAATTACGGACCAAATTCAATCAGTCTTTTTGTTTCTGCAAGAGCCAACATAGTTTCCAACATTCCTGATTAGAAGAGCAAAAAATACACACTAAAAACAAATAGATCTATATACTGCCAAATAAGGGTTATTTGGCTTATAACCAAAGCAGAACCCTTTTTGGTGCTATATGGAACATTTTCCTAAGGTTCTATAAAGAACCATTAACAAAACGTTTCTGGTTATTGTTGCAACCCTTTTGGGGTCTATACAGATCTATTTTTATGATTCTTTATAGAACCATTATGGATGGTTCTATAAAGAAGCTTTATATGTTCTATAAAGAACCTTTCTCAATCTCAAAGGTTCTTTGTAGATCCATACAGGGTTTTTTATTCTGGTTCATTCAACAAGTTGAATCAGGTGTGCTAGCTCTGGAATGGCTGGGGGTGAGAACTGAGAACTACTGACTTAGTCAACCACTTAGTCAACACAAAAAGAGTTGTGCACAAACCACACCCCAAAATATTTGAATGAGCCACCAACCCTACATTTTAATTATCAAGAGGAAAGAACCATTTAAGAAGAAATAACAATTGTTTGAACGGCAAAGAACAATTGAAGGGCTCAATGGGTTCTTTGGGTCAGTATGGTTGAACCCTCACCTTCCCCAAAAAATCCTTGAGGAACACTCATTGTTATGTGTGTATGTATGCAAAGACTGACAGAACATACAGATGTAGGATCTTAACTTGATCACCCTGATGCAGGAGAACTTTCCTGCAATGCAGGAAATGTAAAAGGTTTAGTGTATTTTAGGTTTAAAAAGGCTTCTGATGTTTCAGACTTGATTTCCCTTAGGAAAAATGTGACAATCTATACAAAAATGTCCACATAATAATTCAAATTTCCTGTTGCTGCATGAATATTTTCCTGCTGTAGCAAACTTTCTCAAATGAATATCTTACATCTGTAATAGACTTTAATTTTACAATCACCACAGAAGATAGGGTCAGCCTTTCCCCAGCAGTACAGAATGTCCCTTCACACACACAAGCTCACACACATGCAGACACACACACACACACACACACACACACACACACACACACACACACACACACACACACACACACACACACACACACACACACACACACACACACACACACACACACACACACACACACACACACACACACACACACACAGACAGACACACACAAACAAACACACACAAACACACATAAAATAGTCCCTTTCTATCACCAGAAAACAATATGAATAATGTAATGACATCAAAAGTCACTTGTGAAATATTTAAAGCTCCTCCAGCCCTGAAACTCTGTGACAGCTGTTAGGCTTATACTGTATCTAACAAACTTTTTTTTAAAGAATTCTTTCCCTTAAAAAAATTCCTGAAAATCTGCATCAAACTCAGAGAGAAAATAGGGTAAACAGATGTCTGGCTTGACTACAGGAAAATTGGACACATTTGGAATGATAGGTTTCCCAAACTCAGTCGGATATGCCAGATCCATGGGAACGCCAGTTAATGTCTTGATAGATGCCAGCTAGCTGTGTATGCTTTCCTCTTGTACCATCTGGGAAAATGTTACAGCGAGGAAATGCCATCAATGATTCACTCCAAATCTGTTTCTTAAAGGTTGGGCTATGCTACTCTTTCTCTAGGAAATGTGGCAGAGCTGAAGATGTTTTATACTGTAATGTAGGCAGCTATCTAAGACATGACTGATTCAACAATCAGTCTTTTTTTCACACAGTCAACTCTCAGCTCTCTTCAATTTAAAATAATCACTTTTAGCCAGAAGCAACCGCAGCACAGGTGCCACTCACAATTTGCATGAGAAACAGACAGAAGTAACAAAAGAGTATGTAACATATTGAGGCTTCACAAAATCTCAACCATATGTTCACTGAAAATTACTGTATCAGGATGGTAAACTAGGTGACATGTGTATGCAGTACAGTAAACGTCAGTGATTTTGTGTTAACCCCGAAACTCCACAACTAGCCTTGCTGCAACCCCCTCTAGTCAGTGGGAAGTCAATGGGAAGTAGTGTGGGACTGGGAGGGTGAACTGATCTGCTCATAGTTACGACATGGAGACAATGGGAGGGCCTAATGAGGAACATATGCTTTTGTGATTCAACAGACCTGCTCATTGTGCGAGGAAAACGATACTCTACTCCCATTCACTCCCGTCACAATAAAAATCTGAGCCTTTTTTCAGAGCTGGTTGAGCTTACAATATCCATCCGCTTCTCTTTTTTTCTGCTTGCATTCATTTTGGCTATTGTACTTATGTTCCCAGTTTTGTCCCACAGATTGAGGAACAATAGAGTGTGAAACTTAACTCAATGAAGGCGGTGAGGCAATACAAATCAAACTTAAAAGCAGCAGAAATCAGTGAGATGTTTATCTCTCATACTTTGTTTCTGTGTGAACACTGTATCCAAAAACTACACTCGTCTAATAAATGAGATAACCAACTTCATGAAAGGCATGATGAGAGCCCTTTATATATACATTTGAATTATAAAGTGTTTCCTTGGGCTGCTCAATTTAAATCACATACATAATACCCATAACATAATGTTACATCCAGTCCTACATAATAGAGGAACACCAGCTCTCCTAGTAGAGAGAGAGAGAGAGAGAGGCATCTAGAGAAGCAGTAGCTGTGGTAATCCAGCCAGGCAGGCATCCATGGCAGCCCCTACTTCCTGATGCATGAGAAGCTGCTGGAGTGGCGGCAACAACTGTTCAGCCCTATTTGATTACTAATAAGAGAGTTGTCCCCTCTGTCAGATACCAGGCATTCTCCACTAAGTAAACAGTGATTCCGGCTAGTCAAACATTAGCATTGCTGTCTCTCCCCACGCCATGGTGAGAGTTAGTTAGGCTCTATGGTGAAGATATTCCCTCCTACACACTCGTGGGCACGCACAAACGCACCCACATTCATTTTTCAGCCGTGAGATAGAGGAGTCTGAATAACAGTTATACTGTGTGGAAGGAATGTAATAGCCAATATGCAGTTTATGTTCTCTGAATATCCAAATCCTGTAATCTATGTGACATACCGTAACCTAAAGGTTCAAAGCAAAATCCCTGGCACAAACTCTTATCACAACCTTCGCCCTAACCAAAACTAGATAACGACCACTTCGATAGACAAAGAGAAAATGAGAGACAAATATCATGATAAACCCCTTAGATAATTAGATGAATACCCCACCCAATGCACCTGTGATTGAACACCCCTCTCCAGGTGGTGACTGCCCCTCTGAGCACAGGTACCTGGGAAAGACCCCCCCCCCTCACCTGCTTACAGAACAATCAGCCACAGTTCCCACAGAGTGGACCAGAAGGTTGGAGTCAACCCACCTGGGCACCCCAACACTGCGGAGTTCTCACTCACTTCCCAACAGAGCATAAGGCTGAATCTAACACAGGTCACAATCACAGCAGCATGGAGGAGACATGGAGCAGAGCCTACCTGTCGATGATCACAGGGTCTGACGGAGTCTCGTTCCTGTTGCCGCAGCTCTTCTTGTCACAACACCGGCTAGGGGAAGAAAGAGCGTTTGAGATCACAACAGTGGCTGTTACTGTTTAGAGTGAACATTAGACCCTTAAAAATGCATATTGCTTTCTAAGGCAAAACGTCATTGTGTTCAATTTGGAAACAAAAATGAATAGAGAAATAACATACACTAAATCTATCCTTTCATGGATGCTGATAGAATAACAACATGTTGTGGTGAAGTGTTTGCCTTAGTGCTTGAGAGGAGGGAAGTAGAAGGGAGGGGAGGGGGGATTGGGCCAGGAGGCAGGGGAGTCACTTTTCACAGCTTCAGCTTTTGTTTACCTCTAATTGCCAGGCTGCTATTTCTGGGGGAGATGCAAGAGGCCACCCTCAAACCAATATTTCTGCGGGGCATTTATCAATTACGGCCTCAAAAGCACTAATCTATCCTTCATCACGTTTCCACCATCTTTTCTCTAAACCTACACTAAACCTCCAGTTCTTTGATTGGAGCTTTAATTCAAACTGAAATTAAACACAACTATACTGCTGCTTCCCATTTGAAATGAAAATGTATATTTGTATAATGGCTGCAGGTCTAAATGATATTTGATGCCATATGGCAAGGAAAGAAAGACAAAGCATTTTTCACAACATGCAGACAAGAGATAGTTTGAGTGGATTTTACAATAATACTGCGTAAAAGTGCAAAAATATACTTAATGCTTTACCAGAGCAAAAGCGGACAGAAGAATACTCTCATGGAGTAGGCTTAGGATACTCATTACCTCATGCCTTCTGGAATGATTATAGCTTTCACTCAGTGAGTAGGTTAGTCTTCTTATGCCTCTACAGAATGCAATTTCTCTTTGACATTGACAGTAAAAATGACCTCTAGAAAGCACCATATTCCATGTTAGATTTGGACAATATTTAGGGAGACCTCTTCTACACGTTGTGCCTTTAATGACTAGATCATTCAAGACTGTGCAATTTTGGTGCTTATTTATGATATGTCAATAAATAATCTTAGTATGGCAAAAAACAAGGCTTTGTTTATTCATTTACACTTAATTTTCAACATATTGATACGGCCTAACTAATAAAACTGCACAGTTTATACTCAAATAGAGTATAGGCTAGTCTTGCACATCATTCTCTTCATGATATATAATCAATGTCAAATATCACCATATTCGATTTAATGATATATGGACAAACCCTATTCCACGTGTCACAAATAAGTGATGGATGCATGTAAACAATTTTGTATGAGTGATGAGTTTATGTAGACTTATTAAAAAGGCAAATCATGCTCAGTTCTAGGTTAATGCACTTGCTCTCAAACAACTTGAACAATGCGACAGTACAACAAAAGAAAGGTTAACCGACAGTATCCGAATTCAATTCTCACAATGAGCGCAACAATAAACAACATAAAACGTTGTTTCTTTTAGTATCAACGACACCACTGAATAGCATCAGAACACGAGAGCTTGAGATTTACCTCGTTAAATGACGCTAAAAAGTTCGCTGATCACCAATGACAGGTGGGATCAACCAAGGCCTGACTCCATGTTTTGAGGCGCAGACTCACTGGCATCAGACTAATATTAATATATTCAACAAGAGACCCTGTAGGCTACAACTATCCTGGGTACAAGTCTGTTTGTATTCCACTACTTGTAGGCCTTCTCCGTGTATGCCAATATGATAAACAAGTGTGGGGAGAAAATATAGAAATGTACTGTATACTTCTTTAACAACGATGAGTTTGTGGAGAGAAAATAAACTTACCTGCACATAATTTCGTGCGTAAGAAGAACTCTGCACATTTCAGGGTTTTTGTCTTGACCCTCATATATAATCGCCTTTGGGAAAAATAAAGACACAAATATGTAGGCTACATTAAATACATATAATGAGCAACTGTATATAATCATCTTTACAGTAGCCTAAATATAAACGGCATTTAAAACCGAATAGTCCAAAACAAGTGCCTCCAAAAAACAGCTAAACTACTGTTGTTATTGGTGAAAAATCAATATTGTCGTCACTGCTGCAAAACTAACACTGTGATACATTTTCAATAAGTGTCATGATGTAGGCCTAAACCTACGAAATTAATAACATGTAACAATGTTGGTCCAATGATAATAACAGATGATGATGATGGTGATAATGATGATGATGATAATAATAATAATAAGTATAAGTATAATATGTATAATATAACAACGTATATATTTTTTTGTTATAACATTATATTAAGAATACTTTTTAGAGGGAGTTTTTCATAAGGGACGATCCAATGACGTGTCATCAATATGGTTATAATCTGCAGATATTTGGGGGAAAGTGTTAATGGGCAATCTGTTGTTTATTTTTGAGCTGCTAACAATGATCTTTCTGTGGATAAAAAGCGGTGTCTGGCGGTGCGGTTGAGTAATTTTTGAGCATTGGCTGAAACAGATGGTGTGCAGCTATCAGTGGTGCCGCTCTCCCTCCCTCGGTTCCTCCCTCCCTCTATTCTGACGAGTCGCTTTGCTTCCCTTTATTGAACTAGCCTACCTAGCGCAAAGACGCATGTTATACGGCACTGTACGGCCTTGTTTTCAGTAGGCCTATAGCACTTCTATATTCAATTGAAGACAGTTTGAATGTGTGGCCTATGATAAGGAGTAAAAAAAATACACAATTACACTCCGAAATGTTGACGTCCTATTCTTTCTGGGATGGAACGCCACTTGACTTTTTGACGGCTTTGTTTTTGTTTGATGAGCACCGGGCGATTATATATACTGGTTTGATTTATGTCGATATTTGCAGCTGCAGAAACAGAGAAATCCATAAACTGCTTGTTCTGCGTCATTGACTCGGATCATTCGCAGAGGAATTTTCCCTCGGAGTGGTGGAAGCTTTAACGGCTCTTTTAAATGGATCTGCTGTAACCCTCGGTAAATTAGTAGTAATAACAACCACCATGGCGGAAAAGTCTAAAATAATAACTTTTTATTTTTTCCCTAGTTAACATCATATGATGAGATTTTGGGTTGAATTTCGTGAATTGTTCTACGAGTGAAAGTGTTTCAGCTACGTGAGCTTTTTCAAAAACTCTTCCCAAACATTAGATATGTTTAATATGGGTCATGGGTCAAGTTTAGCAACATGCCTAAAAATGACAGATTAGAATAAGGGACTCAACAAGACAACTTGTAACTCCATATCAATAAAATAGCCCAGGCCCACTTTATTTTACAATAGCCTATCATATCTTATATGTAAAAATAAATAGGCAAAAAAATGCATTATATCATTATCGGCAGAAAGTAACGACATCACAAACCAACAATCATCATTTATATTGTATAGGTACACAATTGTAAACTAAATTAATGGTAATTTAGTGCTGGATTATTTTTACTTATGAGTCGCGCAAAAACAGGATATAGGCCAACACGCAATCTATATATAAAGCCATTTCAGTCAATGCATGATTGCATAAAGAAAACCCATCTCATAAGTTATATTATGCATGTGTGATGAATTGCACAGGTTGTGGAGATTTGCACCATGCAGGTGATGTATAGAAGCAATGTATCTAGTGTAAGCAAGCTGTATGAATATAAGAGTAAAGGTAGTTTACCTGCTTCGTCATGGAATCGATTAACCGTATGAAAAGATCCTGTTCTGTTCTGACGCCTGGGGAAGAAATATGACAAGCTTAGGAAAAGATGTAGGGCTGTGTGAGATGTACATGAATGCTGATGATAAAATAGAAAATCATTAATATAAAGTATATATATATATATATAGATGTTTTTTTTTTTTTACTCAGAACATTTATACATCTATAATCTGCATCATAAATAATTTTATCTGGACATTTAAACAATGATTTAGAAAATAAATTAATTGTAAATGATAATAATGATGATAACGATGATGGTGATGATGATGACAATAATAATAATCATAATCATCACCATCATCATCATTATTATTATTATTACTATTATTTATAGGCTTTATCTTTTGGGTAATATTGCATTTATCTAAATAATTTTTTCACTCACCATTGCTGTACAACAATTGTAGTTTGTAGTGTATCCCATTGTTAGTTTTTTCACTGTTTGGTTCCTGAAAATAATCAACATTGAGATGATGGTCAGCTGAAAATAAAGCATCTATCTATCTATCTATCTATATATATATATATATATCTATCTATCTAGCTGATATTTCATCATTTTAAATTTATAATTTGTCAAAAATAAGACTTACAACCACGCTCCTGTCATCGACGAATGGGGTTAAAAATCGATATTGCACGTGACCTGCTTTATTGACCCACAGCCATCTCTAAGTACGTCAAGTTCATTTCAAAGTAAAGATTATGAAATTCAATAAACGATATTCTCATGAAGCGCTTACTTTATCTTTCTCCACAAAGTCCACATAAGCTGTCCTTTCGATCTCCACGGGTTGACCCTGTCTGTCATACAGTGCCAGGACGAAATGGAAAAAATTGGATTTTCTGAGGTTGGAAGGTGGCTGCTTTTCATAATGTGCCCGTGCCAAGCCAACACCACTGCAGGGAGAAAACAAGAGACCATCTCGGTTAAGTATCAGACACGGGAGACAGATGATGGAGCTAATGAAAACAGTGGAGATGTGCAAGCACGTTTGAGTACGAGAGATTTCTTGATTTGTCACAATAAGGGTAATCTGATGTAATGAAAGAGGGGAGAGCCGAAGGGGGACATTGGGAGACCGTAATTGATACAGAGTATTGAGGGGATTGAGGGTCGATATGAGAAATGCGTGAGAAAATCAGATGATTTGGCATGCGTACCTTTGGGCGGCTGTGTTCGCATCCACCACCCCAGCTGTGTGCATCCATGAGCGGACAGAATTCAGCCCACCCAGCGGTTCCTCCTTCATCGTTGTCCCGCCCCGCGATATAGTTTCCTGAATCCCAAACATTTAGAACAATATACGTGCAAAGAGCCTCCTGTGAAATTCGGTAAATAAACGTCCAAACGTGTTATCCTTGAGGGTTTACGGGATAAGTCGTAAATGCCGTCTGAGCCTTGCAAGGGGAAAACCAGGTCCACAGGTCTCGCCTCCCTTTTCAATCCGTCCTGGGCTGCAGCGATGTGAACAATTCTCAAAGTACTCTACTTAGTCGGTGTGGAATCCACAGACTGGAAAAGTGACTTGTTCAACAGACTAGGCTTTTTTTGTGGCTATTGTCCCTTCTTTTTGTTGTGCTTATTCACAGAAAAATTCGATAGCTGTTGTTTGTGTATGGATGATGCTCTCAAAGTAGCGACATCCCTGAAGCACCACATCCAAAACCTTCAGGACACTTGAATAAACCACTCCTGAAATTGAAAGGTGCTGCTTCTCCAAAAGACAAGCACACGCAGAAGCTGATCACCGTGGAGGTGTTCCCGGTACACAGGAGAGGTGGATAAGGGGCCTTTCGCGTCGTTGCAGGATGGAAGGGAACATGCAAAACTAAGCCCTCTTTCCCCGAGGACTGAAATCTTTCCCGGGAGCCAAAACTCTAAACCCACGGGAGAGGCTCAGTCAGAAAATGACGCTCATGGGGCGTAGCTTTTACCATATATGGAGCTCTGACGATTCCTGTCAAGCAGTGGCGCTCGACTGTTCGAGTATTAGCCTATAGAAGCAACCTGAGAACACTCGCTCTACTTTTCTCTTGCAATGTGGTGAGTTGATTTTTTTTCTTCAATGATATGAATTCAACGAGGTGTGACCATCACACAACATTCATTCACTATATTAAAAACCTATTCCTGTTATGGTCATTTGTCTATTGTGAACGCGTGCTTATGATAGGCCTACACTATATTTTTTAGAAGATTTGTAATTAGACATTTTCATATTTTTATTAGGTTATTTAATTGGGAGTATTATGACACATAAGATTGATATGGCCGGCAGTGAATTCACTAATGTGGGCTATGCTAACAAAAACATTTAATAGGACTATGTTATGCCTATATAAATCATGTTTTAGAAATTAATATGTTGAAATGATTGTCTTATCTTTGTTTAATCTCACATTTAGCCTATATTGTTTAATCAAAGGAGAAACCAACAAAGAATCTCGATAGGAATAAGGTCTAGTCCGTAAACTGAGTGTGCTTCACTGCTATGCAGATATTAAAATATTAACAAAGCCTCGGGATGTCATTCACTCCCATGCAGAGAAAAAGTTTTTAGATTTTTGGGGAAATTGACCACCAGTCATTTACGTGTATTCCAAAAAATATTAGTAAAGAAAGTATAATGAGTGTAATTTCATTCAATTTATATTCCCTGACCTCTAATGTGACGAAGATCCGGATTGCCTTGTATAAAACATACTCATACTCGGTATCTTTATTTTCATCTCATGACGTATAAGTCATATGTAGTGTAATGGCTTGATTGATTGGGGGAGAGACAATGTCCGAGCCTTGGATTCAGAAAACCCTTCACATTATTGAGGGCAAATAGGTGAAGGGGGGAATGGGGGGAGGAGAGAGGAAGAGGTGTAGCCTATATCCTCAGCAATCTATCCATCTGGTGCTGAGGGTTAATAGCTGCTGCCAAAGATAAATGAATAATAATCTGTTGCTTTCACCTCTTTTCAAGATCTATTGCCTTATTGCCACTCGGTATAATAAGATATATCCTTATATGTGCGTCAGAACAACACATATTTTTTGAAGGCATGAAGGTAAATGCCCCATTAACACGTTTTTTGCTGTAATTCTTGGCACTTCCAACACAAATATAAAACAGGCTGAGGAGCGGAACGGGACAAATGTGTCTGTTCATTTGAGATTGTCAACCTATCTTTCTTTGCAGAACTTTGGCCTAGCCATACTGTGTGTTTTTTAACATGGCTTCAAGTCGTTTATTAGAACTTAACCCCTAATTACACGCACCAATGCGATTTAAATCAGATTATCAAATTAGGAGACTTTGAGACAAATCCTCTTAGATCTGATATTGTTGACTGGAGAGGGAAAATGGATCTCCACACCCGTCACGTAGGTAACGATGATGTCCTGAAAGGGGGCTTTAAACCGTATTTGACAACAAATGCAGCTGCCCCGCTATTTCAGAAGACATTAAAGGAAAATGAATGCAAATCTGTGTTCAAAAGCCATCTGGACGTGGCGAGGGGCAGTCAGCTGCTCCACACACATGCGAGGAGCCTAAATCCGTCTCGACTCATTCTCCGGGATCATCTGCACTGTGGGCTTAAATCGTGAAAAATGCGCTCGCCATCATTAGGAAAATATTACAATCACACGTTCCAAATAAAATAATGTTCTTTGTTGATCTCCTATTTTATAACAATGTGTAGAGTTTATGGATGAAGAATCTGTTATTTATTATTTCTCTATTATTTCTATCAATCAATTTGTCTTAATCAACTTGTCACATAGTCTACAACCATTTTCTGCATATTCGAACAACATTTATTGTGGCATATAGGCCTACCACATTGAAGGTAAGTGAAGACAAGATTCTTGAAGACAAGATTCCTCAAAAAATCTTCATCATACATTATTGAGAATATGGACTATTTTATTGATCATATTGAAATGATCACATTATAAAAATGTGATGACCAAGATATGAATCCCCAAAAGCTAACATGGTGATGAAGCTGAATTTCTTCAGATCATTGGCGCGTGGCTCTTTTGTTCCATTGACTTCCAAGACCGTGTCAAGGGTGACGTCTTCTTTTTTGGTACGAATTTACGGGGCGAGGCCCTCATGATCTCAGTAAATTTACATGTAAATGGCGACATCAGCCGATGCACGTGCCACAGGCCAGCGGGCTTCCCAGATGTCAAGACAAAGTCAGACGACCACTGCCCAGCTGTCCTGAACGGCATGGACTTTAGGACAACTATTATAATCACATGCATTGATTAGCCATCATGTTTTAACTTGATTGATTAAAGGATAAGCCACCTTTGTGAACTTTCAGCATTTTTATTATAACAAATGCGTGTAATACACATTTACAAAATCCATGCATTAGTTTGTGATAAAACAGCCTAAAGTGTCAAATATAGGCCCAATAAACATCCCACCTATGAATTAGTTTAGAAATATAAATATAGACTAACTGATCAAATCTATGCATAATATGCTCATTTATTTTACTGAATAATTTTATGTTTATAAAGTTGAAATAGAAAATTCGTTTCAAAATTGCAAGGAGTTCACATTTACATCGGCCTGTCCTTCATTGCTTTATTGGTTAAATACATATAAAAACGAAATCTTTATAGACATGTCACTTGTAGCATAATTATTTGCCTTACATTGTAGACTTCATGTACACCATCTGTTTAAAAGTCAATATGATATGACATAAAGGAGTAGGCCTAACATATGCAGATAACCTAATAAAAACATTGGGCATAAGTACCAAATTATGAAAGACAATTAAATAATAATTCATAAGAAAATATGCATTGAAGGGCATAACGAAAACGCATATGGCCTACATTTAGGCCCACATTTCAGACATCTGGAAACCAAATTCTGAGCTCGTTCCCCACATTTTTCTATTAGTTTAACCTAACAAAATGTTCAGCATTTTAGAGAGAAATTAGATGAAGATATCGGAAGACTGGGAGATGCAACATAGGACAGAGTTAATAGACAGCGCCCCTCGTTGGTTACAGTGGAGATCATGTGTCGATTGGGGGCAGCTGTTCTCCTCAGTGATGCAATTAATCGAATATTCATTTTTCACGCCAACAGAATGAGCAGAGTTTGAATCGTCCCGGACAATTTTTTGCAAAGGACAATGGATTCGATTAAATTCATTGTAATAGTTTGTCTTTCTTTGAATAGGCCTACAGATTATTGTTCGTACACACCTGTTTAGTACAGAAAATGGAGGCATCTATAAGAGGAGTCTATTTCAACACAACACCCAAAAACATATGACAATTGTATTTAGTCACGCGAAAATATGGGCTTTATAAAACTTCGTTAAATGTGCACTGCCAGTTCGATTGAATCTCAAATCTGAGAAATGTATTGAGACTATTTGAGTGTAAAATGTATTATGATTGTTATTATTATTATTATTATTATTATTATTATATGTAGCATTTTACATTGACACAGCAAGGTCACATTTTCCTCACCAACTTTAGTTGAGAGTGGTCTGGTTAATTATGTGCAATGGTGAGTTCTGTCATTCGCCGCGTGCACAATTTGCATTTCCATTTTGCTGGAAATGATGAGAGAGTTGCTGTGCGGTTTAGAGCCTCGCGGCGCAGTCTGCGGGCGATTCACATTTTAAAAAGGCGAGAGAAATTAAATAAGAAACCGAGACCACTTCAGGGCTATTAACATCTAAAATATCCCATGGAAATTGAGCCCCAAAAAACATCATGACCATTCCCTATTCACACCGCTCTAAAATCCCATTTTGAAAAATTCCCATCAATAGAATTAGGCGTAGGCCCTACATCTGAAATTGTCACACAACAAAGTTGTCCTTTCAGTTATTTCGATTTCTTTATGAACAATAGTGTAGATGGTATAGGTTCTAGGCAACTTCAAACCTGTTTTAACTCATCTGCAATAAACAATGAAAAACTCATACTCAAATAATAACTTCCATTTCCAATCGAGAACTTAGACATACAGTACATGCCAACAAAGCATTTACAGTCCTTTTGCCAAAGAGATGCTGCCATGTATTGGGTAGGGTTCCCTCTTAGAACCTAGAGATCCTTGTTTTGCTCATTGAGCCACTTGATTGACAAGCTGTTCTATGGTGATATTGCCCCACCTACAGGAGTCTGCAAAATTCTCAAAGATTTTAGGAAGGAATTTAGAGTTCAGTTTTCAGAGAAGATTCACAAGGCACTCTATGAACGCTCATAATAGGAGGCTATTCGGGTACTCTGTATCACCAGACCACTTATCACCACAGATATACACAGACCGAACAACATTTACAGTCATTTCAATTTGGAAGAAGTAACCGTACTTGAAATGTACTGGGTGTGCAGAGGATGTGACAGTATGGCTCGCTAGAAGTCAAATGTTCTTCAGCTGATATCCACAGGTTGCTCTTCAGTTAGTTTATAGTCATGGGTATCTTGTTAGGTTAATTCAATCTGGGGAAATAATAAAATCGTATGAGAACTTCAACCGTTAATCCTAGATGTTTTCTTAAATCTACATGGAAGCTTCTGTCAAATGGTGCATTCATTTTGTCTTTCATACTCAACCATGGTTGCACCATTTAATCGATAGCTCTTTGTTTCGCACATGATACTCAATTCTGTGAGTGTACCTTTGTGTTAAATGGTGAGATTAACTTTAATTCAACAAAGCTTTACGAGAAAAACACAAAGACACACAATGGAAAGATCTCACCCTTATCAGAGCCATAATACAATTCAAAACAGCTCAAATGATAAACACCTGCAGTGCAAGAAAGCTGAAATGAAAGCTGAAATAGAAGTGTTTTTATGACCAGGAATGATAATGATAATGTCAGAAGACAGAGACGGGGTCAAGGAGAAAGCAGCACAGCAAAAGTAAAAATAATCCCACCTTCAGTATTCTCCTGCAGAGTGCAGATGAGTGTTACTGGCTAGGAACCTTTTTGCTGCAACAAAGGGGTGAAACGTTGGAGGTAAATGAAATTACAACACAAGCCAGTTTTTTCAATCTATGTTTAAGAGCTCAGTCCCTATTTTCCAAACTATCCTTTCCCCTTGCTATTGGATGTGGTGCAAATTGTATAATGCTGCTCTTTGTTCTACAGAGTCAAGCCACATGAATAGCCGTCCTGAGCACACACACAAACACACACTGACAAACTGATCATCTTAAAAAAGCAACGCCCTGGTGCTCACTTGGCCTACTTTCCACGGCATGCAGCAGCAGCAGCAGCAGCAGCAGCAGCAGCAGAGGGACGTGGGAAGAGAAGGAAAAGCATTCAGGAGCTCTCTGGGAAGAATACTTCATACCCCACGTATATAGTCATTGAACACTGGCCACCTCACATTCTGTTTATATACTATTTTTTACTCACTGTGTATGCATATACTGTATTCTCAACATAGCTCATCCTAATTTGCCAACTACTGTCCATACAATTTTTTTCCCAGATTACATTACCTTCAGAAAGTATGCATACCCCTCGACTTATTCCCCATCTTGTTGTGTTACAGACTGGATTAAAAATGGATTACATTTTTTTAAATCTCACTCATCTACACACAATACCCCATAATGACATAGTGAAAACATGTTTTTAGAAATTGTTGCAAATGTATTGAAAATGAAATACAGAGATATATCATTTACATAAGCATTCACACCCATGAGTCAATACTTTGCAGAGTCTTTCTGTGTAAGTCTCTAAGACACTGGTTTTCAATCCTGGTCCTGGGGGCCCAATGAGATGCACATTTTTGTTTTTGACCCAGCACTACACAGCTGATTCAAATGATCAACTCATCAAAAGGCTTTGATGATTTGAATCAGGTGTGTAGTGCTAGGGCAAAAACAAAAATGTGCACCACTTGGGTCCCCAGGACCTGGATTGAGAACCACTGCTCTAAGCACTTTCAACACCTGGATTGTGCAACATTTCCCCATTATTGTTTTCAAAATGCTTTAAGCGCTGTCAAATTGGTTGTTCATCATGGCTAGACATCCATTTTCAGGTCTTGCCATATATTTTCAAGTAAAAAATGTAACTCGGCCACTCATGAACACCACTGGCTTCTTGGTAAGCAACTCCAGTGTAGATTTGGCCTTGTGTTTTAAGTTATTGTCCTGCTAAAACGTGAATTCATCTCACTGTGTCTGGTGAAAAGCAGACTGAACCAGGTTTTCCTCTAGGATTTCTCTGTGCTTAGCTCCATTCCGTTTCTTTTTTTATCCTGAAAAGCTTCCCAGCCCTTAACAATTATAAGCATACTCATAACATGATGCAGCTAACACTATGCTTGAAAATATTGAGAGTGATACTCAGTAATGTGTTGTATTGTATTTGCCCCCCAAAAAACACTTTGTATTCAGGACAAAAAGTTATTGCTTTGCCACATGTTTTAAAGAATTACTTTAGTGCCTTGTTGCAAACAAAATGCATGTTTGGAATATTTTTATTCTGTACAAGCTTCCTTATTTTCACTCTGTTATTTAGGTTAGTATTGTGGAGTAACTACAATGTTATTGATCCATACTCAGTTTTCTCCTTTCACAGACATTAAACTTTGTAACTGTTTTATAGTCACCATTGGCCTGATGGTGAAATCCCTGAGTGTTTCACTTCCTCTCTGGCAACTGGGTTAGGAAGGATGCCTGTATCTTTGTAGTAATGAGTGTATTAATACACCATCCAAACTGAAATTATTAACTTCACCATGCTCAAAGGGATATTCAATGGCAGCTTTTTTTTATTTGTATCTACCAATAGGTGCCCTTCTTTGCGAGGAATTGGAAAACCTACCTGGTCTTTGTGGTTGAATCTTACAGATAATTTTTTATGTGTGGTATAGAGATGAGGTAGTCATTCAAAATCATGTTAAGCACTATTATTGCACAGAGAGTCAGTCCATGCAACTTGTTATTGTTACGTTCGTCATAAGGAATGGACCAAGGTGCAGTGTGGTAGGCATACATTTTCCTATAATAAATGAACACCGAACAAAAACAACAAACTACCAAACGAAACGTGAAGCTAATAATAGTGCTGACATGCAACTATCCATAGACAAGATCCCACAAAGCACAAAGGGGAAATGGCTGCCTAAATATGATCCCCAATCAGAGCCAACGATAAACAGCTGCCTCTGATTGGGAACCATAACAGGCCAACATAGACACACAAACACCTAGATGACCCACCCTAGTCACACCCCGACCCAACCAACATAGAGAATAAAGGGCTCTCTATGGTCAGGACGTGACAGTTATGTGACTTGTAAAGCACATTTTTACTTATTACCTTATTTAGGCTTGCCATAACAAAGGGGTTGAATACTTATTGACACAAGACATTTCAGCTTTTCATTTTTTATTAATTTGTAAAAAAATTTAAAACATCATTCCAATTTGACATTATGAGGTATTGTGTGTAGGCCAGTGACCCCAAAAATATCTAAATGTAATCCATTTTTAATTGTAACGCAACAAAAGTCTAGGGGTGTGAATACTTTCTGAAGGCACTGTATATACTGTCTATACACATCACATATACAGCACCAGTCAAAAGTTTGGACACACCTACTCATTCAAGGGTTTTCATTTATTTTTACTATTTTCTATATTGTAGAATAATAGTGAAGACATCAAAACTATGAAATAATTATTCAAAGTTGCCACCCTTTGCCTTGATGACAGCTCTGCACACTCTTGGTGATGGAATGCAGCATTCCATCACTCTACTTCTTGGTCAAAAAGCCCTTTTTACATTTGTATTTTTTATTTTATTTAACCGTTATTTAACTATGCAAGTCAGTTAAGAAAAAATAGTATTTACACTGATGGCCTACCCCGGCCAAACCTGGACCAATTGTGCGCCGCCCTATGGGACTCCCAATCACCTCTGGATGTGATAGAGCCTGGATTCGAACAGGGGACTGTAGTGACGCCTTTTGCACTGAGATGCAGTGCCTTAGACTGCTGCGCCATTCGGGAGCCCTTACACAGCCTGGAGGTGTGTTGGGTCATTGTCCTGTTGAAAAATTAATGATAGTCCCACGAAGCGCAAACCAGATTGGATGTCTTATCACTGCAAAATGCTGTGGTAGCCATGCTGGTTAAGTGTGCCTTGAATTCTAAATAAATCATAGACAGTGTCACTAGCAAAGCACCCCAACACCATCACAACTCCTCCTCCATGCTTCACGGTGGGAACCACACATGCCGAGATCATCCATTCACCTACTCTGCGTCTCACAAAGACACAGCGGTTAGAACCAAAAATCTAAAATTTGGACTTATCAGACCAAAGGACAGATTTCCACCAGTCTAATGTCCATTGCTCGTGTTTCTTGGCCCAAGCAAGTCTCGTCTTATTGTTGGTGTTCTTTAGTAGTGGTTTCTTTACGGCAATTCGACCACGAAGGCCTGATTCACGCAGTCTCCTCTGAACAGTTAATGTTGAGATGTGTCTGTTACTTGAACTCTGAGAAGCATTTATTTGGGCTGAAATTTCTGAGGCTGGTAACTCTAATGAATTTATCCTCTGCAGCAGAGGTATCTCTGGGTCTTCCTATCCTGTGGCGGTCCTCATGAGAGCCAGTTTCATCATAGCGCTTGATGGTTTTTGCAACTGTACTTGAAGAAACTTTCAAAGTTCTTGAAATTTTCCATATTGACTGACCTTCATGTCTTAAAGTCATGATGGACTGTCATTTCTTTTTGCTTATTTGAGCTGTTCTTGCCATAATATGGACTTGGTCTTTTACCAAATAGGGCTATCTTCTGTATACCACCCCTACCATGTCACAACACAACTGATTGTCTCAAACGCAATAAGAAGGAAAGAAATTCCACAAATTAACTTTTAACAATCAATCAATGAAATGTATTTATCAAGGCCTTTTTACATCAGCCAATGTCACAAAGCACTATACAGAAACCCAGCCTAAAACCCCAAACAGCATGTAATGCAGATCTAGAAGCACGGTGGCTAGGAAAAACTCCCTAGAAAGGCACAAACCTAGGAAGAAACCTAGAGAGGAACCAGGCTCTGAGGGGTGGCCAGTCCTCTCCTGGCTGTGCCGGGTGGAGATTGCCTGTTAATTGAAATGCATTCCAGGTGACTACCTCATGAAGCTGGTTGAGAGAATGCCAAGATTATGCAAAGCTGTCATCAAGGCAAAGAGTGGCTACTTTGAAGAATCTCAAATATGAAATACGTTTTGTTTAACACTTTTTTGGTTACTACATGATTCCATATGTGTTATTTCGTAGTTTTAATGTCTTCACTATTATTCTACAATGTAGAAGAAAAAAAAAAGAAAAAAAAAACTTGAATGAGTAAGTGTGTCGAAACATTTGACTGGTACTGTACATATATATATATATATATACTGTATTTCTGGATGCTAACTCTAATTTATCTAGTCTGGATTGCTAATTGGACTCATTCTGCCATTTCATGATTTCTTGTTTAGATTTTGGATTGTTTGTGTATTTGTATTGTATTTGGAGACATTCTATTGCACTGTTGGAGCTAGTAACATAAGCATTTCACTGCACCTGCTATGACACCTGCAAATCTGTGTACATGATCAATAAACATTGATTTGATTTGAATGTGGTGTACATCAACAAAATCTATAGGTGGTCAATGTTTGCCCCAGATACATACTGTACTCACTAGCTTATTTGTTTGTTTCTTTGAATTTACATAAAGATTATGTCAATTCTAAAACAAGCTAACTCCAACAGTGGGATTGATTCATTCCTGTTGGATTTTATAGTATTATGACATATTCTCACCATCTGTTCTTCCATATGAAAGCCTATCAATCTGACTAAGAGTGTCCTTTCAATTTGATAATAGAGATCAATCTTAAGCATCTTGTTCATGCTGGTCAATTCTGAAAAAGTGCAAAAAATCTGGGATACAGAATACAGAAATAGGCTTACACGTTCTATGGTCTATTTGCACTAAAGTAACCATCCTTGTAATTCACAAACAGACTTGCCCAAACTCTGTTAATCTGTGTCTCCCAGTACACTGTCTAACCAAATGTCGACATCTGTGAGGGTGTGCATAAGGAAAAGCTCCTTCGAGAAACGGGATGATAATCTTAGTTCCCCTCGATTTTAGTTGGCCCACGGGGCTATGAAAGACAGATGCAGAAATTTTTTTTTTTTTTTATTTATTTAACCTTTATTTAACCAGGTAGGCAAATTGAGAACACGTTCTCATTTACAATTGCGACCTGGCCAAGATAAAGCAAAGCAGTTCGACACATACAACAACACATAGTTACACATGGAGTAAAACAAACATATAGTCAATAATACAGTGAAAAAAAAAAATAAGTCTATATACAATGTGAGCAAGTGAGGTGAGATAAGGGAGGTGAAGGCAAACAAATATATGTATAAATAAATAAAATAAATAAATAAAAATATAAAAGGCCATGGAGGTGAAGTGAACACAACACAGCAAGTAAAATAAAACTAAAAAAAAAAAACCCTGGAATGGTTGGTTTGCAGCGGAAGAAAGTGCAAAGTAGAGACAGAAAATAATGGGGTGCAAAGGAGCAAAATAAATTAATAAAATAAATACAGTAGGTAAAGAGGTAGTTGTTTGGGCTAAATTGTAGATGGGTTATGTACAGGTGCAGTAATCTATGAGCTGCTCTGACAGCTGGTGCTTAAAGCTAGTGAGGGAGATAGGTGTTTCCAATTTCAGAGATTTTTGTAGTTCGTTCCAGTCATTGGCAGCAGAGAACTGGAAGGAGAGGCGTCCAAAGGAAGAATTGGTTTTGGGGGTGACTAGAGAGATATACCTGCTGGAGCGCGTGCTACAGATAGGTGCTGCTATGGTGACCAGCGAGCAGAGATAAGGGGGGACTTTACCTAGCAGGGTCTTGTAGATGACCTGGAACCAGTGGGTTTGGCGACGAGTATGAAGCGAGGGCCAGCCAACGAGAGTGTACAGGTCGCAGTGGTGGGTAGTATATGGGGCTTTGGTGACAAAACGGATGGCACTGTGATAGACTGCATCCAATTTATTGAGTAGGGTTTTGGAGGCTATTTTGTAAATGACATCACCGAAGTCGAGGATTGGTAGGATGGTCAGTTTTACAAGGGTATGTTTGGCAGCATGAGTAAAGGATGCTTTGTTGCGGAATAGGAAGCCAATTCTAGATTTGACTTTGGATTGGAGATGTTTGATGTGAGTCTGGAAGGAGAGTTTACAGTCTAACCAGACACCTAGGTATTTGTAGTTGTCCACATATTCTAAGTCAGAACCGTCCAAAGTAGTGATGTTGGACAGGCGGGCAGGGGCAGGCAGCGATCGGTTGAAGAGCATGCATTTGGTTTTACTTGTATTTAAGAGCAGTTGGAGGCCACGGAAGGAGAGTTGTATGGCATTGAAGCTCGCCTGGAGAGTTGTTAACACAGTGTCAAAAGAAGGGCCAGAAGTATACAGAATAGTGTCGTCTGCGTAGAGGTGGATCAGAGAATCACCAGCAGCAAGAGCGACATCATTGATGTATACAGAGAAGAGAGTCGGTCCAAGAATTGAACCCTGTGGCACCCCCATAGAGACTGCCAGAGGCCCGGACAACAGACCCTCCGATTTGACACACTGAACTCGATCAGAGAAGTAGTTGGTGAACCAGGCGAGGCAATCATTAGAGAAACCAAGGCTGTCGAGTCTGCCAATGAGGATGTGGTGATTGACAGAGTCAAAAGCCTTGGCCAGGTCAATGAATACGGCTGCACAGTATTGTTTCCTATCGATGGCGGTTACGATGTCGTTTATGACCTTGAGCGTGGCTGAGGTGCACCCATGACCAGCTCTGAAACCAGATTGCATAGCGGAGAAGGTGTGGTGGGATTCGAAATGGTCGGTAATCTGTTTGTTGACTTGGCTTTCGAAGACCTTAGAAAGGCAGGGTAGGATAGATATAGGTCTGTAGCAGTTAGGGTCAAGGGTGTCCCCCCCTTTGAAGAGGGGGATAACCGCAGCTGCTTTCCAATCTTTGGGGATCTCGGACGACACGAAAGAGAGGTTGAAGAGGCTAGTAATAGGGGTGGCAACAATTTCAGCAGATAGTTTTAGAAAGAAAGGGTCCAGATTATCTAGCCCGGCTGATTTGTAAGGGTCCAGATTTTGCAGCTCATTTAGGACATCAGCTGACTGTATTTGGGAGAAAGAGAAATGGGGGAAGCTTGGGCGAGTAGCAGAGGGGAGGGCAGTGCTGTTGTCCGGGGTAGGGGCAGCCAGATGGAAAGCATGGCCAGCCGTGGAAAAATGCTTATTGAAATTCTCAATTATAGTGGATTTGTCGGTGGTGACAGTGTTTCCTATCTTCAGAGCGGTTGGAAGCTGGGAGGAGGTGTTCTTATTCTCCATGGACTTTACGGTGTCCCAGAACTTTTTTGAATTTGTGTTGCAGGAAGCAAATTTCTGCTTGAAAAAGCTAGCCTTGGCTGTTCTAACTGCCTGTGTATATTGGTTTCTGGCTTCCCTGAAAAGTTGCATATCACGGGGGCTGTTCGATGCTAATGCAGAACGCCATAGGATGTTTTTCTGTTGGTTAAGGGCAGTCAGGTCAGGAGAGAACCAAGGGCTATATCTGTTCCTGGTTCTAAATTTCTTGAATGGGGCATGCTTATTCAAGATGGTGAGGAAGGCATTTTTAAAAAATGACCAGGCATCCTCTACTGACGGGATGAGATCGATATCCTTCCAGGATACCCCGGCCAGGTCGATTAGAAAGGCCTGCTCGCTGAAGTGTTTCAGGGAGCGTTTGACAGTGATGAGTGGAGGTCGTTTGACCGCTGACCCATTACGGATACAGGCAATGAGGCAGTGATCGCTGAGATCTTGGTTGAAAACAGCAGAGGTGTATTTGGAGGGCAAGTTTGTTAGGATGATATCTATGAGGGTACCCGAGTTTACGGAATTGGGGTGGTACCTGGTAGGTTCATTGATAATTTGTGTGAGATTGAGGGCATCAAGCTTAGATTGTAGGGTGGCTGGGGTTTTGAGCATGTTCAAATTTAGGTCGCCTAGCAGCACGAACTCTGAAGATAGATGGGGGGCAATCAGTTCACATATAGTGTCCAGAGCACAGCTGGGGGCAGAGGGTGGTCTATAGCAGGCGGCAACGGTGAGAGACTTGTTTTTAGAGAGGTGGATTTTTAAAAGTAGAAGTTCAAATTGTTTGGGAACAGACCTGGATAGTAAGACAGAACTCTGCAGGCAGTCTTTGCAGTAGATTGCAACACCGCCCCCTTTGGCCGTTCTATCTTGTCTGAAAATCTTGTAATTGGGGATGAAAATATCTGAGTTTTTGGTGGTCTTTCTAAGCCAGGATTCAGACACGGCTAAAACATCCGGGTTGGCAGAGTGTGCTAAAGCAGTGAACAAAACAAACTTAGGGAGGAGGCTTCTAATGTTAACATGCATGAAGCCAAGGCTATTACGGTTACAGAAGTCATCAAAAGAGAGCGCCTGGGGAATAGGAGTGGAGCCAGGTACTGCAGGGCCTGGATTCACCTCTACATCACCAGAGGAACAGAGGAGGAGTAGGATAAGGGTACGGCTAAAAGCTATGAGAATTGGTCGCCTAGAGCTACTGGAGCAGAGAGTAAGAGGAGGTTTCTGGGGGCGATAAAATAGTTTAAAGGAATAATGTACAGACAAAGGTATGGTAGGATGTGAATACAGTGGAGGTAGACCTAGGTATTGAGTGATGATGAGAGAGATATTGTCTCTAGAAACATCATTGAAACCAGGTGATGTCATCGCATATGTGGGTGGTGGAACTGAGAGGTTGGATATGGTATAGTGAACAGGGCTAGAATCTCTACAGTGAAATAAGCCAATAAACATTAACCAGAACAGCAATGGACAAGGCATATTTACATTAAGGAGAGGCATGCTTAATCGGGTGATCAATAAGGGTCCAGTGAGTAGAGGTTGGTTGGGGTCGTGGCGATCCAGACAGCTGGCCGGGTATGTGGCTGTCGGTAGCAGCATGGGATGGAGGTCTGTTTGTAGATACCTCGTGCGTTTCCGTCGGTAAGTTAGTGGGGTTCCGTGTAGTGGGGTTCCGTGTGGAAGAGGGGATCAATCCAAATTGGCAGAATAGATATAGTGACCCAAGGAGAAAAAAATAAATAAAAAATAAAAATAAATAATAGTTGTCCGGTATGCTTATTCAGGTAGCAGCCGATAAGACAGCTAACGATTAGCGGGCCTCAGGTGAGCGTTCAGGTAACGTCGGGACGGAGGTGCCAGTTGGATAAATCCCTCGGGCAGATAACGTCGGCAGTCAGACGTGAAGGCCCGGTGGGGTTCCGTATCTGCAGCAGCAACAAAAGAAACGTGTCCGGATGGTGATGGAACTCCTCAGCTGGCTAGCTCCAGGATGATTTGAGTATGCTCCGGGGTCGACGTAAGCCAATCGTCACACGGTTTGCAGCTAGCTAGCTGCGAAGTCAAGGTGCAAGTGACCAGAGCCTGCGGCTGGAATCCGGGGAAACTGAGAGAGAAGAAAAGTCCCGGAATGCTCCGGTCCGAGTCGCGTTGCACAAAAGTGCCGGTAGATTATCGAGCTAGAGGAATAGCTGATGACCACAACACGAGGGCAGCTGAAAACCAACGCTAGCCAGCAAACCGGCTAATTTCGGGGCAGCTACAGATTAGCTTCTGGCTAGCTATCGGAGTAGCTACTGGTTAGCTTTCAGGCTAGCTTCTGAATTAGCCCCTGGCTGGCTTCCACGATGGATTTTCAGTTTGAGGTAAATATTACTTTTTAGTAATTGGTGAAGCGGGTTGCAGGAAAGCTTTTGCAGGAAAGCTTTTGTAGTTGAGTTCTTGGATAATAAAATAAATAAAAGATAAGTGAAGAGAGGTGTAAATATATATACAGGACACAAACAATACGGAACAGAAAAAGACGTCTGAACTGCTAAGCAACCTTGGGGGAATGCTGTGTAAAATCCTGTGTAAACATACCAAGCTAACTTTACAGTGGAACTGCAACATTGAGGGAAACAGTGAATTACGTGAGTCCATTAAACCACTCATTAGACACTTTGAATGTTTACTAAACTATAGTTTTCGGATACTTTGGATGCAAACATTCAAAGTGTCTAATGAGGGGTTTGAGTCAGACAGTTTGACATGAGATAATCTTTGTGCTGTTAAGCTTTGTCAACAGTCCACATTGATTAACAAGAAGGTGCAGAGACTGCATTAATGCCTGTACAAGGCTACACAAGGACACAATAGACCCATAAAATCCAATAAACGAATTAACAGTGAACTTTGTAAAAAAATAAAAAAAATAAAAAATAATAATCTTTGCGTCTGTTTCTATCAGGTGCGTCTGTCTTTCGCAAACCACGTACACACGCACGCACGCACCAACATACACACATACCGACAGGTTGTTTTGGATGACTTTTTCTATCATAACATTCATACTGTATGAAGCACTTCTCTGGCTGTTAGTTGTAGTTGTTTCAGCTCAACATATGCTGCTTTCAAAATTCATGTCACAATACAAAGAATGCTGTTGCTGTTGCTGTGACATTACATCTTGGATTAAAGGGACATATTTAGGTAACATGAAAGAAGAAAGAAACGGTTTCATCACAGAGATCATAAAATGGTGTCGTGAGTAGTCTTTTGTCCCGCACCATAAGAGAGTTCTGTCACTAAAGGGAAGGACAAAAGCAAGAAGGCGCCACGGGTATAAGGTTTCCCTGAGCAACAATGATGAAAGTTTCAACTTGCAGCACATGGGTGGAACTTCAACTGGAATAATGTGGATCAAAGACTCACAAAGTGGGTGGAAATGCTGGAGGAGTGTCTGTGTTCGAGTAAAGGATACGTTCACCAGAGAGAAAGAGAGACTTCGTTTGTGAAACGCAGATGGAGAAACTGTACTTAATTACCGAGACAGGCTGTGTTTGTGCTCCTTAAGCTACTTAATTCAATTAGCAACATTATTAACATTGTATAACATTTGTGACATAATTTACACTGGTGTTATTTAAATGATTTATTCAAGTAAATTGGTGACAAAATAACAGTGCAACTTATTGTACTTTATACAACATTTTAAAATATATTAGCATCAGAAAAGCATGTAGCTACAGTATGCTGCCATACACATTCCAGTAATGACAGAGTACAACACTAAGTACAAACACCATCTGATAAGCCACAGGTTTATCAAGCTCCATTTCTTCAATAAAGAACCATTCAAAATGAGTGCTTGTTCCCTGAAATCCTGTCAGAAATGTGGTCTTGAAGTCTGTGGTGTACATGAACTCGTCAGGGTGGACCAGTTCAATGTGGAGTGTAACCTTTTCACTGCGATTGAACCTGCACATACAAGTGTTATGAAAGGTCCCTGTGGCCCCCTGATCTTTTGACATGGATTTAAAGACTTGCTACTTTATTAACTACTAAGCCCTTTATGCTTGTCCTATATTGTGGCATGTTACGAGCCAATACTTCATTGTCTAGCATTATTGAGAGTCAGGGTACACACAATCTCCACCATTTCCCCAGAGTGAGGTCATGGCGGTCGGGAAGAAGAGAAGATCCAAGTGCAACTTAACCCCTCTTTTTTCTTATCTGTTGTTATAACAGAAGGATTCCAATAGGCCAGGGGATGGATTGACCTTTTATGGGTGCCGTTAATTCAAAATTCAAATAAAGATATTTTGAGGTCTTCAGTATTTGCTTTATCTTCACGTGATATAATGACCATTTATGTTGATTGTCAAACAAAAAAAAGAGGTCACAGTCCTATTGATTAATTGTTAGCACTAGAAACAACTTAAAATGTTCCTTGTAAGAAATTGTCTTAAAAGTAGGTGAGATGAAACCAAATGTATTGGTTGCTCAATTGCATGGGTGGAATATGTTCATCTGAACATGTCATATACATAATGCTATTTAAAGAGTGTCTTGATTGTTCCTCCCTGTTTCTGCAAAGTTTCTCAATGAGTCAAGTACACTAGCAGTTGATTCTTACCATACATACTGACCCATATGAATGTAAGGCAGTAAGTTGTTGACATTGTTTTAGACTGTTCTTTCAAATGGCCTGTATGCTATAAGAGGGCTATGGCTGTAAGGACTGTGAATAGTCAGTGACATAACGCCATCTAGTGGAATACAATATGCTAAAGGCAATTAGTCTCTTCTATCTTGTTGAAACTACAGTAGCGCATGAACATACAGTACCATTATGGAGCTTTACAAGTTTCACAACGTCTTGTGTGTGATTTAATAAAGCAGAAGAAGAGTACATACAGCAGCTACAAGTGCAGGTAATTATATACCCTACACATAGTCTATGTAGTACTTGCGCATCTTGTGTGACCAACTGATCTTGTTAGGTAATATGAAATCAAATGTTATTTGTCACATGCAACAGGTATGGACTAACAGCGAAATGCTTACTTACGGGTCCTTTTCCAACAATTCTAATATATGCCATTTAGCAGACGCTTTTATTCAAAGTGAAGTCATGTGTACATACACTCCCGTTCAAAAGTTTGGGGTTACTTAGAAATGTCCATGTTTTTGAAAGAAAAGCTCATTTTTGTCCATTAAAATAACATCAAATTGATCAGAAATACAGTGATGACATTGTTAATGTTGTCAATGACTATTATAGCTGGAAACGGCAGATTTTTAATGGAGTATCTACATAGGCGTACAGAGGCCCATTATCAGCAACCATCACTCCTGTGTTCCAATGGCACGTTGTGTTAGCTAGTTTATCATTTTAAAAGGCTAATTGATCATTAGAAAACACTTTTGCAATTATGTTAGCACAGCTGAAAACTCTTGTCCTGATTAAAGAAGCAATAAAACTGGCCTTCTTTAGACCAGTTCAGTATCTGGAGCATCAACATTTGTGGGTTCAATTACAGGCTCAAAAAGGGCCTCCCACTCCTCTTCCTAGTCTGGTTATAGCCAGTTTGCTTTGTTCTGTGAAGGGAGTAGTACACAGTGTTGTAGGAGATCTTCAGTTTCTTGACAATTTCTCGCATGGAATAGCCTTCATTTCTCAGAACAAGAATAGACTGATGAGTTTCAGAAGAAAGGTCTTTGTTTCTATCCATTTTGAGCCTGTAATCGAACCCACAAATACTGATGCTCCAGATACTCAACTAGTCTAAAGAAGGCCAGTTTTATTGCTTCTTTAATCAGAACACCAGTTTTCAGCTGTGCTAACATAACTGCAAAAGTGTTTTGAAATGATCAATTAGCCTTTTAAAATAATAAACTTGGATTAGCTAACACAACGTGCCATTGGAACACAGGAGCGATGGTTGCTGATAATGGGCCTAAAAATCGACCGTTTCCAGCTGCAATAGTCATTGACAACATTAACAATGTCTACACTGTATTTCTGATCAATTTGATGTTACTTTAATGGACAAAAAAATTGCTTTTCTTTCAAAAACATGGACATTTTTAAGTGACCCCAAACTTTTTAATTGTAGTGTACATTTTAAGTATGGGTGGTCCATGGGAATTGAACACACTATCCTGATGTAGCAAGTGCCATTCTCTACCAACTGAGCTACAGAACACCACTGATTAAAAGAAATAAAGAAACAAACAAACAGAATATTATCTTACAAGTTGTTATAGCAACCCATAGGGCTCTTTAGTAGGTCTGCAGTGAGGACAGTTTTGAAGGCAATGCATATATTTACTCTGCTGTCAAGGCCAATTTAACAAGCTAGACCAATATCAAATCCTCAGGCCTCATATATCTCTCAGTTTCTCCTCTCTGCTTGCAAGAGGAGAGTATAAAAAAAACAACAAAGAAAAATAATATGAAAAGCACAGAAGCCAAACAAGAGTCAGTACTGAATAATAGATTGTGTTTGTCTTTGCTGTTGTATGTGAAGACCGAGGGTTGGACAGAGCTCATGCCCATGAGCTGACCAGACAGGTCCAGTCGATTGCGTCTGAGACTGACCAGGAGCAAGGGGGAGGGGTTGGTGGAATGGAGGACTGGGGCAACAGTGAATCCAGAAGGTTTAATTTATCTCTGTGATACTATATTGTGTGTTTTCATTTAGCTGCTCAAGTGACCAGAGGCTTCTTCACTGGGGCACAAAACACTGAATATTGTATACATTAGCCTCCACGAGTATACCGTTCGTCTCTCTCGACAAACATTCATACACATCTAGCTTGAGATTTTAATGGCTCATGAGAATAGCATACCAAGGTGGTTTAACATGATGGTTAAAATTGTCTTGATACTGATCACATGCTTTTTTCTAATTGCACAACTGTATGGTTTAGTCAAAAAAGGAAAGTATGTTATGAGGCATGGTTGCATTAATAGATAATAGAAACACCTACCTAAGGGAATCGTATGTGTATGCAGTCATGTAGTATGAAAAGATACCCACTGACGGCTATGGAGTGAGACAAGGTTGTTGCTGAGGGGCCTAAGTAACACACAGTAAGCTGTGTTTTAAGAGAAAAACAATGTACATTTACCTTTATTGTGAGTGTGCCAGTAATGAGGCATATTGTTCTGGGGAAAATGGCAACTTCTCCTGAGGCGCCATGTCTACTGAATGTGGCCCTGATCCTTGATAAAACAGAAGGCGCACCAATCAATCTCTCTAGGTTGCCCACAGCCAGAGAATGCCACGACACCACATGTTTGCCTTGCATCATAGTAACAAGTTAACACACAGACAGCAGAGTAACCATCCTCAAGCAGCCTCAAGCTTTCCTATAATCAATTCCCAAAGGCATGGGGAACTATCGAAGTCAACTATCAAAGAGTTAATGGAGGCGTGGAAAAAAGTCAATACCTCTCGTTATACCTTACAGAGGTGAAGGAACCCCATATGCACGCACACATATGCACGCACACACACACACACATGCACACACACGGACACATAGGCTTTGGAAAAATGAAATCCTGGACTATTATAGAAAACATTATTGCTGCCTTGTATGAAGATGTGAAATTGGTGTTTTTAATTTATGACCCATCAAATGAGTGGAGATTTTTGAGTGAAGAAATCAATTAAAATGACTTAGAATAATGTATCCAAATGTCCACTAGATGTCCCTTGTGCACCATGTAACACAGTAGGCTATATCTCTCCAAAGTGGGACTCAAATGAATAAAATGTTTTGTTTTGATAGGCTTAAAGTAACTGTTCAGTTAAAATCTTTTGTTTAAAAGCTCATAATCTGTCAACCTTCATTCTACTAATTTATTTTATATTATCAACTAGGGTCATTTTGACCCCAAGAAAAAACTATGGGAAAACCAACAATCATAGACAAATCTAAACTTAATTCTTATCAAAACGTCATTTGACATGTAAATAATGTTATCAAAAAAATAACAAAAACAGAGTGTTGTTTTAGCAAATATACAGTCAACTTGCATATTCTGTCAAATTAAAATAGAAACGTTTTCCTTAAATAATGTGCAGCTTTTTTCCAAAGTAGGATCCACGCTAGTACTAAAGAGCGGAAATTATTATTATTGTTTTATTTTTATTGTCACACACCAGATAGATGCAGTGAAATGTACCAACATTTGATTGTAGTATCATTTCGTTTTTAGAATGTTTAAAAGTAAATATTAATTTGACCTTATTTATGTGGTACAAACACTGTCATTTAAAGGGGCGGTACACTAAAGTTTGAAATATACTTAATTTTATTGACATTCATCCTGAAAGAGAATTACCAAAAATATGGATTTGTTTTCTTTATTTAGTTACCCTAAAACCAACATTAGCGTTGCTGCTAGTGAAACAATGGGAGTGGTAGGGCCTATGTCAAGAGGCTTCAAAATGCATGCGCAAATCTTCAAAGTTACTTCAAAGCAAATGTTATAGCAACCCAAATACCATATCAACTTGCACATATAGAATATTGGAGGATATTATAGGAAATCTGGTATTTAAATAACATTTTCCATATAATAACTATTTTTCTTTATTTTTACTATTTTCTACATTGTAGAATAATAGTGAAGACATCAAAACTATGAAATAACACATATGGAATCATGTAGTAATCAAAAAGGTGTTAAACAATTCAAAATATATTTCAGATTTTAGACTTTTCAAAGTAGCCACCCTTTGCCTTGATATAAGCTATACACAATCTTGGCATTCTCTCAACCAGCTTCATGAGGAATGTTTTTCCAACAGTTTTGAAGGAGTTCCCACATATGCTGTGCACGTGGCTGCTTATCCTTCCCCCCTCGGTCTGACTCATCCCAAACCATCTCAATTGGGTTGAGGTGGGGTGATTGTGGAGGCCAGGTCATCTGATGCAGCACTCCATGGCTCTCCTTCTTGGTCAAATAGCTCTTACACAGCCTGGAGGTGTTTTGGGTCATTGTCCTGTTGGAAACGAAATGATAGTCCTACTAAGCGCAAACCAGATGGGATGTCGTATCGCTGCAGAATGCTGTGGTAGCCATGCTGGTTAAGTGTGCCTTGAATTCTAAATATATCCCCAACAGTGTCACCAGCAAACCACCCCGGCAAAATCACACCTCCTCCTCCATGCTTCACGGTGGGAACCACACATGCGGAGAGCATCCGTTCACCTACTCTGCATCTCACAAAGACACGGCGGTTGGAACCAAACATCTCAAATATGGACTCATCAGACCAAAGGACAGGTTTCCACCAGTCTAATGTTCATTGCTTGTGTTTCTTGGCCCAAGCAAGTCTCTTCTTATTATTTGTGTCCTTTAGTAGTGGTTTCTTTGCAGAAATTCGACAATGGAGGCCTGATTTACGCAGTCTCCTCTGAACAGTTGATTTTGAGATGTGTCTGTTACTTGAACTCTGTGAAGCATTTATTTGGGCTGTAATCTGAGGAGCAGTTAACGCTAATGAACTTATCCTCTGCAGCAGCGGTAACTCTGGGTCATCCTATCCTGTGGCGCTCCTCATGAGAACCAGTTTCATCATAGCGCTTGATGGTTTTTGCGACTGCACTTGAAGAAACTTTCAAAGTTCTTGAAATTTTCCGCATTGTCTGACCTTCATTTCATTTCATGATGGACTGTCATTTCTCTTTGCTTATTTGAGCTGTTCTTGCCATAATATGGACTTGGTCTTTTACCAAATAGGGCTATCTTCTGTATACCAACCCTACCTTGTCACAACACAACTGATTGGATCAAACTTAATAAGAAGGAAATACATTCTACAAATGTACTTTTATTTCACTACATCCCCATATGCCATGTCTTGAAATATGCAGACATACAGATTAAAAGTTTGCATTGTAATACTTCTGGCAGCCAACTTTCTAGCTCCACCCATAACTATTGAACATTATTGAGTCATTGTTAGTTTACACTTAAAACATTACTCTGCCATTGTGCTGTAGAATTTGTGAATTTTGTGTCTTCTGTAATACATTTTGTACATTAGTTTACACTGGATTTAGCGTACATTTTCGTTAACTGTACTTTCGTTAGTTAAGCTCCAACATTTCCTCCATCTTGTACCAACATTAGTTATTTTTAAGACTTTGTTCCAATAGTTTATATTCTAACAGATTGTTGGATATGATCACTGCAAGGTTCTGTATATCTTACCTATCATATGAACATCCTTCTGTGGCGCAAATAAGATTCCCTAAAGTTTGCTCTGATGTCCATAAGATTTCATATTGAAATGTTATGATATTTAACTTTTATGTTGCATGTATTTGAAAATATCTACATTGGTCAGTCCAAAATTGCTTACTAATTCTGTCATGGAAATAAAAGTATTTCCTGTTACTAAGTCATTTACGATTTCCATGCCATAATTTTCCAAGGATTGTTCCATAGGGTTGTTTTAGGGAGTGATATTGGTTCCTGTAGAATACACTAGTATGGTGTTTAGTATATACAAAAGTATATACTATACATACAAAAGTATGTGGACACACCTTCAAATTAGTAGATTTGGCTATTTCAGCCACACCCGTTGCTGACAGGTGTATAAAATCGAGCAAACAGCCATGCAATCTCCATAGACAAACATTGGCAGTAGAATGGCCTTACTGAAGACCTCAGTGACTTTCAACATGGCACCGTCATGTCACATCCTCATCTGTTTCACCTGTCTTGTGCTTGTCTCCACCCCCCACCAGGTGTCTCCCATTTCCCCCTGTGTACTTATACCTGCATTTTCTGTTGATCTGTGCCCAGTTTGTCTTGTCAAGTCTTACCAGTGTGTTTTCCAGTATATCTAGGTTCTGTTTTCTAGTCATCCCGATTCTGACCACTCTACCTGCCCTGAGCCTGCCTGCCGTACTGTCCCATATTGACGCTGTCTTGGATTACCGACCCCTGCCTGCCCTGGACCCGCCATTTGCCTGCCTCCTGTTTTGTAATAAACAACTGAGAATCGAACTAAACAACTGAGAATCGAACTGTCTGCCTCCTGTCTCTGCATCTGGGTCTTATCCTGAGTTGTGTTGGTCATAGGATGCCATCTTTGCAACAAATCAATTCATCAAATTTCTGCCCTGCTAGAGCTGCCACGATCAACTGTTATTGTGCAGTGGAAACGTCTAGGAGCAACAACGGCTCAGCCACGAAGTGGTAGGCCACACAAGCTTACAGAATGGGACCGTCAAGTGCTGAAGCGTGTAGCGTGTAAAAATCGTCTGTCCTCAGTTGCGGCATGACGTGAACAGTACGAACCTGTGTCACTACCAAAGTCTAATGGTTTTAAATGACTGCTTTGTATTGTCTGTATTGTCTCACTTGTAGAATTTGCTTGCAGTAGGTCTCTTAAAAAAGAGAAGCCGTGCAAGGTTATTAAACCGAGGTGCCTAGTTATTCTTCTTTTGTTGATATCAGGTAACGTGCAACCTAACCCTGGCCCTGATATGCAATGTCTCCAAACCGACTCTGAATTTAAATCTTGCTCTGGTTTTGGTATTTCTCATTTAAATGTACGCAGCCTGTTGTCCAAAATTGATGGGGTTAGGATTTGGGCTAAATCAACTGATGCTGATGTAATTGTGTTTTCTGAAACCTGGCTCAGCAAGCCTGTTCTTGATAAGGATATTTGTATAAATGGTTACAATGTGTATCGCACTGATCGAGTTAAGAAAGGTGGGGGTGTGGCTATATATGTAAAGACTAAATTCCTTGTACGTGTGGCAAAGTCTGAAACTATTTGTCTTCTCTGATGCAACTTATGACTAAACTTTACAGTGACATGATCTTGATTGGTGGTCTCAACTGGTGTTGGTTAAAGCTGGTGTCTGATGATTTAAAAATGTATTGTAATTCTATGAATCTTACCCAGTTGATTAACTCACCCAAATCTCAAATGTCCAGAGAAATCTACCCTGATTGATTTGATATTGACAAATGTTCCACATAAATATTCTGCGGTTGGTGTTTTTTGTAATGATTTAAGTGACCATTGTGCTGTTGTTGCTGTTAGAAATGCTAAGGTTCCTAAGACAAACCCACACTTTATTTGTAAGAGAAATTTTAAGAGTTTTAATGAGCAGGCTTTCTTTCATGATTTGTTTTATTTTGACTGGAGCAAGATTGAGCTTATCCCTGATGTGGAAACTGCCTGGAAATTCTTTCATTATGTTTTTTTCCAAATAGTAAACAAACATGCCCCATTCCGCAGGTTCAGGGTCAAAGGGCGGGATAATCCATGGTTTTCTTATGAGCTGTCTTGTATTATTCACAAACGTAATCTAGCCTGGGCTAAAGCAAGGAAATCATGTTCTGATGCTGATTGGCTTCTTTTTAGGAAGTTACGAAACAAGTGTTATTTTCTTCTCAGGAAGGCCAAGTCTGAATATTTTGTGTCTGTTAATAACCTGAGTTACCCTAAAGATTTGGAAGGCTATTAAGTCTATGTCTGGAAACAGTAATGTTATAAATTACCGTCATGTGTATTGAAGGACTTTGTTGCTGTATATGACAAAACTGAAATGCTGAATTGTTTCAATGAGCACTTTGTATCACCTCGTAGGCTGTTTGATTCGGTGTCCTCTGTCTCTGTACAACCCTGTGTGGATGAACCAGCAAGAGCTGGTCAAACTTTTAGCATTTTGCCATTCTCAGTGCAGGAGGTACATAAAGCCTTGAAATCCTTAGATCAAAGAAAGCCTGCAGGTCCTGATCTTCTTGATCCCTGCTTTTTAAATCTGGCAGCTGATTGCATAGCTGAACCACTTACATATCTGTTCAATCTCACCCTGGAATGTAGTGAAATTCCAAAGATCTGGAAATCAGCATTTGTCATACCACTTTTAAAAGGGGGAGATCCAACTATTTTAAATATGTATAGGCCGATCTCAAAGCTGTCAACCCTGGCAAAAATACTTGAAACCCTTGTTAATGAACAGCTAAAATAGTTTTTATATACTAACTCTATTTTATCAATGTACCAATCAGGCTTCAGGAAGAAGCATATCTCAATTACCACAGCCATGAAGGTTTTACATGATATCAATTATGCCCTTAACAAAAAACAACACTGTCAAACTTTTTATTGATCTCTAAGGCTTTAGATACAGATGATCATGCTATACTGAGTCAGAGATTGTCGAGCGTAGGTCTTTCAGAGCATGCAGTTGCATGGTTTGCTAACTATTTGCATGATAGTGCACTCAATTTGGCCTCAGGTCTGTTAAATTGTCTGTAATGGTGTGCCCTAGGGCTCTGTACTTGGTCCCCTCTTATTCACTATTTATATACACTTGAAATAAAGGGCGCCACCCGGCGTCCCACCTGGGCGAGCCGGACTGGCCGGCTGAGGCGTGACAGCCTGACGATCCCGCTGCAGAGTAGAAGTCCCATGGGCCGGGTGAAACATGACGTGGGATGGGAACCTGCCGAGCCAACCGGGACAAGGAAACCTCTCGAGCCAGTTAGGGCATGACAGTCCGACGAGCCAGCATAGGCACCCCTGGTTCCATCAATGGCGGGCCGCGGGTCCGATGTCACCAACAAAACAAATGGACCGGCTGAGGCATAAGAGCCCGACGAGTCGGCTGAAGCATGACGTGGGATGGGAACCTGCCAAGCCAATCGGGGCAGGGAAACCTCTCGAGCCAGCTAGGGCATGACAGCCCGACGAGCCAGCTTAGGCACCCCTGGTTCCATCGGTAGCGGCCCCCAAGTCTGACGTCACCATCAACAAAACAAAACCCTAAAAAACTCCCTGACGCTTCTTGTAATGGTAGTAGCTTTCTGTAAGGCCCAACGCAGCAGATGAGAAGCAGGTACAGGGAGTGAACCATTTAATACAGATGGACATGCAACGGAACAGGGAAAGCGTATGGACATAAACACGACACGACAAACAATGCTACTACAGGGAACAACACAGAGGAGCAGACATATATGCAGGGGCAATCAACAAAGTGAGGGAGTCCAGGTGAGTCCAATGAGCGCAGCTGCGCGTAATGATGGTAACAGGTGCGTATGATGACGGGTAGCCTGGCACCCTCCAGCGCCAGGGAGGGAGAGCGGGAGCAGGAGTGACACTTACCAAAAAATTTAAGCTGAAGTTGGGATTTTACTTTAGAAATAAGGCCTGTTTTTCTTTTGAAGCCAGAAGGAGGCCAGTATCAGCTACATTTATGCCTATACTAGACTATAGGGTATTTTATATATGAATGCTTCCGCTCAGCATTTGAGATCAATTGACACCGTTTACCATGGAGCATTGAGATTTATTTTAAACTACAAAACCCTTATGAACCACTGCACTTTATATACCAGGGTTGGCTGGCATTCTCCAGTCAATCATAGGCTCAGTCACTGGTATACTGGTATCACTGGTGTCTTTACAAAGACATTTTACCATTTTATTTGTGCATTTTTATAATCTCCGCATATGTGATTCCCACCGTGAAGCATGGAGAAGGAGGTGTAATGGTGTGCGGGTGCTTTGCTGGTGACACTGTCAGTGATTTATTTAGAATTCAAGGCACATTTAACCAGCATGGCTACCACAGCATTCTGCAGCGATATACTATCCCATCTGGTCTGTGCTTACTGGGACTATCATTCGTTTTTCAACAGGGCAATAACCCAACACACCTCCAGCCAGTGTAAGGACTAATTGATCAAGAAGGAGAGTGATGGAGTGCTGCATCAGATGACCCATCCTCCACAATCACCCGACCTCAACCCAATTGAGATGGTTTGGGATGAGTTGGACCGTAGAGTGAAGGATAAGCAGCCAACAAGTGCTCAGCATACAGTTGAAGTCGGAAGTTTACATACACCTTAGCCAAATAAGGTAAATAAGGTTTAACTTGGGTCAAACATTTCGAGTAGCCTTCCACAAGCTTCCCACAATGAGTTGGGTGAATTTTGGCCCATTCCTCCTGACAGAGCTGGTGTATGCAAACTTCTGACCCACTGGAATTGTGATACAGTGAATGATAAGTGAAATAATCTGTCTGTAAACAATTGTTAGAAAAATTACTTGTGCCATGCACAAAATAGATGTCCTAACGAACTTGCCAAAACTATATATATAACTATATCAACCACTCCAAGCATTTTTCGGAGTGGTTGAAAAACTAGTTTTAATGACTCCAACCTAAGTGTATGTAAACTTCCGACTTGTGACCAATGTTCAATGACTATGTACATACTGTAGGGCAGCATTCTCTAAGAAGCAGGGTTAAGCCGGCTAGTAACAGTGACACGAAAGTTCAGGGCAGGGTACTGGGCGCCTTCTTCATACTGTCTGTGCGGATGGACCGTTTCAGGTTGTCAGTGATGTCCTACAGTTAGGGATGGATGGATGGATGGGAGGATGGAACTGAGCGAGTGGGAAATGGAGTCCCTTGAGACGGCAAGAACGAGATGTATATCAAAAGAAGAGCAGTATTATCATAAGAAGACATATTTTTTTAATTTCACCTTTATTTTACCAGGTAGGCAAGTTGAGAACAAGTTCTCATTTATGACTGCGACCTGGCCAAGATAAAGCGAAGCAGTTCGACACATATAACAACACAGAGTTACACATGGAGAAAACAAACATACAGTCAATAATACAGTAGAAAAATAAGTCTATATACAATGTGAGCAAATGAGGTGAGATAAGGGAGGTAAAGGCAATAAATAGGCCATGTGGCGAAGTAAATACAATATAGCAATTAAAACACTGGAATGGTAGATTTGACAGTAGATGAGTGTGCAACGTAGAAATACTGGGGTGCAAAGGAGCTAAATAAATAAATACAGTAGGGGAAGAGGTTGTTGTTTAGGCTATTTATAGATGGGCTATGTACAGGTGCAGTGATCTGTGAGCTGCTCTGACAGCTGGTGCTTAAAGCTAGTGAGGGAGATAAGTGTTTCCAGTTTCAGAGATTTTTGTAGTTCGTTCCAGTCATTGGCAGCAGAGAACTGGAAGGAGAGGCGGCCAAAGGAGGAATTGGCTTTGGGGGTGACAAGTGAGATATACCTGCTGGGACACGTGCTACGGGTGGGTGCAGCTATGGTGACCAGCGAGCAGAGATAAGGCGGGAATTGACCTTGCAGGGTCTTGTAGATGACCTGGAGCCAGTGGGTTTGGCGACGAGTATGAAGCGAGGGCCAGCCAACGAGAGCGTACAGGTCGCAGTGGTGGGTAGTATATGGGGCTTTGGTGACAAAACGGATGGCACTGTGATAGACTGCATCCAATTTGTTGAGTAGGGTGTTGGAGGCTATTTTGTAAATGACATCGCCAAAGTCGAGGATCGGTAAGATGGTCAGTTTTACGAGGGTATGTTTGGCAGCATGAGTGAAGGATGCTTTGTTGCAAAATAGGAAGCCAATTCTAGATTTAACTTTGGATTGGAGATGTTTTATGTGAGTCTGGAAGGAGAGTTTGGAAGGAGAGTTATTTATTTATAGTTAGTATATTTGGATTACGGAGGAGGAATGGAGAGATAAAGAGAGGCAGATGAGGTCGAAGCGATAGAGGGAGGAAGAGGGTGAGCTTGAATTGGTTAAAACATTTGGAAAAAATTGAGATGGTTTGTTAGAATAATGGTGGTAGTGGTAAATGTGAAAGTGGACTGGAGGGGAAGATTCTCTGTGTTTGTGATGCTCGTTGTTTGGTGCGATGCAGGCAGGGTGTCCTGAATGGAGAAACAGAAGAGTCGTTGTCTGTTTTTTTTGTGTGATGTTGAGTCGTTGCTCGACAAAGTGATGTTAGGATATATCAGTTATCCCGTACAAGCTTTTGTACCGAATACAATACGTTGTTACAAGGTGTCAAGCTACTGGGCATGTGGCAGCAGTGTTTAGGAGGGAGGTTCCTAGGTGTGAGAAGTATGCAGAAGGGCATGAGACAAAGGTATGTGTAACATTAGGGTAAGAAGCAGTATGTTTTAATTGTAGGGATGCCCATGGGCCTGGGAATCAAAAATGTCTGGTGACAGAAAGGCAGGTTGAGGTTACCAGGGTTAGAGTAGTGCAAAAGTTACTGCATGCTGAGGCAGTGAATAAAGTAGAGGCAGATGGGTCAAGAGGGAGGGATCCTAAGGGGAATGGTGTGAGTAGTAGATCTGTACCAGTACAAAGGGATTGGCCAACAAGTGATATATGGTTCAGTAAGATTGGATTTTTCTTGTGTTTTATAGCAATGATTATCAACTGTACTGCAGGGATGGAACATACAGTAAGTTGCAGAAAATTGAGGTTGTGGTGGCAGCTGCAGAGAAGTATTTGGGTGTAAGAGATTTGACGTCTGAAGAGTTATTGGGTGTGTTGAGTGGTGGTGTCCCATCCTTTCAGGTTGTTGGCCTGAGGTATGACTCAATAGATTTAGTGGAGTCGGGTGGTGGGTTTTAATGAGTATGGTAGGGTATTTGTTGGTTTATAAGCAAAGTAAAAGGTGTCTAGTTGGTGGCGGTAATGCAACATTTATTGGATGCCAACCGCTGTTGAACCTCATCAAAGAAGATGGATGGATTGATGGATGGTGGGGGTCTGGATAGATACCTGAAAGATGCTTGGAGGCATGTCGAAATAACGTCATTGTGTCACGCAATGTGCGCCATTTTGGATGGGAAAAAAATCACAGACGATTTCCGTGATCTGATCCCGACTCTTCACCTTGCTTGTGGATGTTGACTATTTTTACCCCACGCAAGTTGCATTGGTTGAATAAGCAGTGTTCAGTAATATCAAACTCTGCTAAATGAAACAATGGCAGGTAAGCTACTTTTGTAGCTAGGAAAGGGTCCCCATACCACTCACTCGTTGCTGTGTGGCCTGAATGCAAGTTTTAACTAGGCTAGCTAACGTTAACTGACAACACATCATTTGACTAAATGGGTTGGTGAACTGGCGCTAATTATTCCAATATTGTTGTTATGCAGGAGTTGCCGGTGGAAATGATTTTCAGTGGTGTTTCTCACAAGTGAAGGGGGCAATAGATGAAGATGTTGCGGAAGGTGAGTAGCTAATGGTAGCTAGCTACACGTTAGCGTTTGAGCTCAAATGTGATACTGTTAGCTAACTTCCGCCAACTACGCCTTTGACTGACTGTCTTTTCAAGAACAAAGATGTCATGACACTGCATGTATATAAGGAGTACTGCTGGGCAACGCGGAGTTTGTTTTTCTAACTAACTAGCTAACGTTACCTTAGCTGGCTTCTCTTGCCTACGGTCGGCTAGCATTAGCAAGCTAACGGTATAACTACCCAAACAACTGTCCCCAGTAACTTATGTCCCGCACATTTATGTAACATATAATACGAATTAGGCAGTCAGAGTACGTATTAGATATTGTAATTTTTGTAGGCTAGTAAGATAAATCTCCTGTCGTAAACTAACGAGTTATCTTGCTAGCGTAGTTATTAAGTTAGCTAGTGTTGGTGCGATTTGTCAATGACGTCAAAGGTCTGCGTCGGGAACATGGCAAGTATACCGTTTTTTAAATTAGTTTTTTATTGAATTTCTATACATTTTGAAGCATACAAATGTGTTACAAAAATCTATGCGCCCTTCCTAAAAATTCTAACACAAAACATCACAAACAGATAAACACAAGAACAGAAACACCTACAGGGTTTTTACATTCAAATAAATTTGAATAGCTTAGTGTATCAATTGATTTCATTGCCTTATTGTTACAGAGCATAGTATTCAATGTTGTAAAGTAATTCTTTAAATCTACCTTGAAAAATAGTGAAAATTATGTTGTTGTTTTTTAAAATAAATGTTATGGGATGTAATATTTGGCAAGACTTATATTCAAATGAATCTGTACCTTTTTGTTAGTGGATTATCTTATCAAAAAACTAAAAGAACCTCACAAGCTTGCAGATGAATGTCCCTACCAAATCTTTTACCCAAATCCTGCTGAAGATCCACCCAGAACATAGTCACATACACACATTGGAAATACAAATGCCCCAAGTGATTCTGGCCCAGATTGACAAAATTTACATTTCTCATAAACACTTCTAATATATTTACTGATACTATGAGTGTTTCCCTCACTTTGTTTGTGAGCATATATTGTATGATAAAGTACTGGTGCTTTTATGACAACTGTGAACTAGGAGGGAAAAAAACAAGGTCAAATCATTACGTCTGTGATCTGCAGGTCCTTAAGTCAGAGCTCTAAAAAAAGTTTCCGGCTTGGAATTCTGTGTTGGATGACCGTTCAAAATGATTTTCCCAGTCGTAGCTAGTTTTTTTTTCTTCAAGTTACCAGTTGTTTTGAACGCGGCATACATTCTGATAGGGAGAGAGTAACATTTGTGTGTTTGATTCTTTCAAAGTAGAGGTAGAAATGTACAAACTGCTCTGTCGACTACATTGCATAGTGTGCACCCATGAAAGTTTCACCATGATTGTTTTTTGTACCAGGTGTTGTCATTTTGCTGATGTGTGTCTAATGTATAAGGATAACCCTTAAATGTATAAGGATAACCCTTATACACTTAATCATGCTCCAGAATCCAGATTTTATGGTACATGTCCTCCTTTCAGCTGATATCATCTCAACGGTTGAATTCAACCATTCTGGAGAGTTTCTAGCAACTGGAGACAAGGGAGGCAGAGTTGTCATATTTCAACATGAACAGGAGGTGAATTTTATAATTACCAACTACATTTATTTTCATAAACACTAGCTAAGTTTCCATCCAATTGGCGACAGATTTTCATGCAAATATTCTAAATCCGCATTTTCCCAACAGAGATGATTCCATCAAATTGACTTGTTGCGGATAAAGGCTGTGCGTGATGACGTAGTGCACATAAAAATTACTTTTGCGGTTAAATTCCCATGTACCGGTTTGCATCCCATTTTCAACTCTACTGATGTTTTTTTCACACAAAAAAGTTGCGTTTATAGCGAATGTGTCCACTGGTATTGGCACGTGCGCTCTACAGCTCGCAGATACCGTGCAGGTATAGCCTAGGCTACATGAGATTATTATTGTCCAAATAGCCAGATTCCACCTCCATTTCCTGCGTAATACATTATACCGACACAAAGATCCCACCTTGTCTAGCGTATTTTGTTTTGTTGACGTTTGGAAAATTGACCGCCAAATTTGCTGTTTTCGTCAGACCTGTAATGACTTTTTTTTTATCCGTCGTTCTTTACTCGCATAAAAAGGTTGGATGGAAACCTGGTTACTGACATACATTTTGGAGTCAGCTATGATAGGTTGTTATGGAAAGAAATTATGAAAATTATAATACATGTTTAATATCAAAGTTTGACACGCAGTGCACATCTACTTTTCTCTTTCAGTGTAAAAATAGACCACACCTGCGAGGGGAATACAACGTCTATAGCACATTTCAGAGTCACGAACCTGAATTTGACTACTTGAAAAGTTTAGAAATCGAGGAAAAAATTAACAAAATAAGATGGTTACCCCAACAAAACTCTGCTCACTTTCTGCTCTCAACAAATGGTAAGAACTTTTTGCTTGAACCTACTAAGCTTTTGGTCAGGTTGTCTTCAGCCTGAACATATACGTTTTTGTTTTATACAGATAAAACGATCAAATTGTGGAAAATCAGTGAACGAGACAAGCGGGCTGAGGGTTACAACTTGAAAGACGAAGACGGACGTCTCAGGGATCCCTTTAGAATTACCTCCCTGCGGGTTGGTTTAATGTTGCTTGACCTTTAAGATTTCAGCAAACACTGTACAAGAACAAACACGCGCAGCATGCTTATCGCTTCCACCTCTGAATAAATCTGTCCTGTGTTTATAGGTACCAGTGCTGATGCCCATGGATCTCATGGTAGAAGCAAGTCCTCGGAGGGTGTTTGCCAACGCTCATACATATCATATTAATTCCATTTCTGTAAATAGCGATCATCAAACGTACCTCTCCGCTGATGACCTAAGAATTAACCTATGGCACTTGGAAATCACTGACAGAAGCTTTAGTATCCTTTGTCTGAAAAGTTATCTGTCCTGAAGTCTTCAGCATCATGGCTTTTAGATGCAAATGTTAGCTTTGTCCGAACTGCCCTGTATTAGCCTATATGATCCTTTTAGACTCATTTCAGTTAATTTCCTTAACAGTGTGTTCTCAGACATTGTAGACATCAAGCCTGCCAACATGGAGGAACTGACAGAGGTGATCACAGCTGCTGAGTGCCAGCCAAACCAATGCAATGTATTTGTGTACAGCAGTAGCAAAGGCACCATACGCCTCTGTGACATGCGAGCAGCAGCACTCTGCGATAGGCACACTAAGTGTGAGTATCCGTAGAGCCTTGTTCTCTGCATTCTAAATGATGTTCATTCACAGATAAATGAGCTTTGATTGTCTGTCATTTTGAGTATCTCTCTCCATGTTTGTGATTGTAGTCTTTGAGGAGCCTGAGGATCCAAGCAGCAGGTCGTTCTTCTCTGAGATCATCTCGTCCATTTCTGACGTGAAGTTCAGTCACAGCGGGCGCTACATGATGACACGGGACTACCTCTCCGTCAAGGTGTGGGACCTCAACATGGAGAGCAGGCCAGTCGAGACATATCAGGTACTAGGGCTGGGAATTATCAGGGACCTCACAATACAATATCACATTTACATTTAAGTCATTTAGCAGACGCTCTTATCCAGAGCGACTTACAAATTGGTGCATTCACCTTATGATATCCAGTGGAACAACCACTTTACAATAGTGCATCTAACTCTTTTAGGGGGGGGGGGGGTTAGAAGGATTACTTTATCCTATCCTAGGTATTCCTTAAAGAGGTGGGGTTTCAGGTGTCTCCGGAAGGTGGTGATTGACTCCGCTGACCTGGCGTCGTGAGGGAGTTTGTTCCACCATTGGGGTGCCAGAGCAGCGAACAGTTTTGACTGGGCTGAGCGGGAACTGTACTTCCTCAGAGGTAGGGAGGCGAGCAGGCCAGAGGTGGATGAACGCAGTGCCCTTGTTTGGGTGTAGGGCCTGATCAGAGCCTGAAGGTACGGAGGTGCCGTTCCCCTCACAGCTCCGTAGGCAAGCACCATGGTCTTGTAGCGGATGCGAGCTTCAACTGGAAGCCAGTGGAGAGAGCGGAGGAGCGGGGTGACGTGAGAGAACTTGGGAAAGTTGAACACCAGACGGGCTGCGGCGTTCTGGATGAGTTGTAGGGGTTTAATGGCACAGGCAGGGAGCCCAGCCAACAGCGAGTTGCAGTAATCCAGACGGGAGATGACAAGTGCCTGGATTAGGACCTGCGCCGCTTCCTGCGTGAGGCAGGGTCGTACTCTGCGAATGTTGTAGAGCATGAACCTACAGGAACGGGTCACCGCCTTGATGTTAGTTGAGAACGACAGGGTGTTGTCCAGGATCACGCCAAGGTTCTTAGCACTCTGGGAGGAGGACACAATGGAGTTGTCAACCGTGATGGCGAGATCATGGAACGGGCAGTCCTTCCCCGGGAGGAAGAGCAGCTCCGTCTTGCCGAGGTTCAGCTTGAGGTGGTGATCCGTCATCCACACTGATATGTCTGCCAGACATGCAGAGATGCGATTCACCACCTGGTTATCAGAGGGGGGAAAGGAGAAGATTAATTGTGTGTCGTCTGCATAGCAATGATAGGAGAGACCATGTGAGGATATGACAGAGCCAAGTGACTTGGTGTATAGCGAGAATAGGAGAGGGCCTAGAACAGAGCCCTGGGGGACACCAGTGGTGAGAGCACGTGGTGCGGAGACAGATTCTCGCCACGCCACCTGGTAGGAGCGACCTGTCAGGTAGGACGCAATCCAAGCGTGGGCCGCGCCGGAGATGCCCAGCTCGGAGAGGGTGGAGAGGAGGATCTGATGGTTCACAGTATCAAAGGCAGCCGATAGGTCTAGAAGGATGAGAGCAGAGGAGAGAGAGTTAGCTTTAGCAGTGCGGAGCGCCTCCGTGACACAGAGAAGAGCAGTCTCAGTTGAATGACTAGTCTTGAAACCTGACTGATTTGGATCAAGAAGGTCATTCTGAGAGAGATAGCAGGAGAGCTGGCCAAGGACGGCACGTTCAAGAGTTTTGGAGAGAAAAGAAAGAAGGGATACTGGTCTGTAGTTGTTGACATCGGAGGGATCGAGTGTAGGTTTTTTCAGAAGGGGTGCAACTCTCGCTCTCTTGAAGACGGAAGGGACGTAGCCAGCGGTCAAGGATGAGTTGATGAGCGAGGTGAGGTAAGGGAGAAGGTCTCCAGAAATGGTCTGGAGAAGAGAGGAGGGGATAGGGTCAAGCGGGCAGGTTGTTGGGCGGCCGGCCGTCACAAGACGCGAGATTTCATCTGGAGAGAGAGGGGAGAAAGAGGTCAAAGCACAGGGTAGGGCAGTGAGCAGAACCAGCGGTGTCGTTTGACTTAGCAAACGAGGATCGGATGTCGTCGACCTTCTTTTCAAAATGGTTGACGAAGTCATCAGCAGAGAGGGAGGAGGGGGAGGAGGATTCAGGAGGGAGGAGAAGGTGGCAAAGAGCTTCCTAGGGTTAGAGGCAGATGCTTGGAATTTAGAGTGGTAGAAATTGGCTTTAGCAGCAGAGACAGAAGAGGAGAATGTAGAGAGGAGGGAGTGAAAGGATGCCAGGTCCGCAGGGAGGCGAGTTTTCCTCCATTTCCGCTCGGCTGCCCGGAGCCCTGTTCTGTGAGCTCGCAATGAGTCGTCGAGCCACGGAGCAGGAGGGGAGGACCGAGCCGGCCTGGAGGATAGGGGACATAGAGAGTCAAAGGATGCAGAAAGGGAGGAGAGGAGGGTTGAGGAGGCAGAATCAGGAGATAGGTTGGAGAAGGTTTGAGCAGAGGGAAGAGATGATAGGATGGAAGAGGAGAGAGTAGCGGGGGAGAGAGAGCGAAGGTTGGGACGGCGCGATACCATCCGAGTAGGGGCAGTGTGGGAAGTGTTGGATGAGAGCGAGAGGGAAAAGGATACAAGGTAGTGGTCGGAGACTTGGAGGGGAGTTGCAATGAGATTAGTGGAAGAACAGCATCTAGTAAAGATGAGGTCAAGCGTATTGCCTGCCTTGTGAGTAGGGGGGGAAGGTGAGAGGGTGAGGTCAAAAGAGGAGAGGAGTGGAAAGAAGGAGGCAGAGAGGAATGAGTCAAAGGTAGACGTGGGGAGGTTAAAGTCACCCAGAACTGTGAGAGGTGAGCCATCCTCAGGAAAGGAACTTATCAGGGCGTCAAGCTCATTGATGAACTCTCCAAGGGAACCTGGAGGGCGATAAATGATAAGGATGTTAAGCTTGAAAGGGCTGGTAACTGTGACAGCATGGAATTCAAAGGAGGCGATAGACAGATGGGTCAGGGGAGAAAGAGAGAATGTCCACTTGGGAGAGATGAGGATCCCAGTGCCACCACCCCGCTGACCAGAAGCTCTCGGGGTGTGCGAGAACACGTGGGCAGACGAGGAGAGAGCAGTAGGAGTAGCAGTGTTATCAGTGGTAATCCATGTTTCATGTTACTTAGGTGCCAATACGATATGTATTGCAATTCTCACGATTGTATATGTATTGCGATTCGATGTTCCAAACATATTTCTCACCATATGTCTGCTGCATAGAGACGAGAGAGCCATGAGAAAACGAGTTTTGATCAGTCATGAAAATAAAGTGCTAAAAAATAAATTCCCTATTTAAAAATAAGATGAAGAACAAGCTATGAAGGACAAATACTGAAGTTTTGGTGCAGGTACAACCAACTAGTGCAAAAATAAAATTGTAAAAAAAATAATATCACGATATGTAACTATCCATTTTCCCCCCAATCACTATAAGGTACCTAGCTTGCTCTTCCTAGTGATAACACTACAACTAACATCATTTTCAGTGTGGTCTGCTTACCCACAATTATCGAGTTGGGTATAAGAAAATTGTTGGAAAGACGCAATTCTTTTCCAAATACACTAATCAACGTTCTCCCGTCCAGGTTCACGAATACCTTCGCAGCAAGCTCTGTTCGTTGTATGAAAATGACTGCATCTTCGACAAGTTTGAGTGCTGCTGGAACGGCAGCGACAGGTGAGAAACCCGAGCACTTTCTCTGTTTAAGGCAATATGCAACTACTATGTTGTTCTTTGGACAACTTTTCTGCCAATATGTAAGTTTTAATTATTCATTTCTTTCATTTCTCAGTGCAATCATGACTGGCTCCTACAACAACTTCTTCCGGATGTTTGACCGCAACACCAGGAAGGACATTACACTGGAGGCCTCCAGGGAGAGCAGCAAACCGCGTGGCACACTCAAACCCCGCAAAGTCTCCACTGGAGGCAAGAGGAAGAAAGACGAAATTAGTGTGGACAGCCTGGATTTCAACAAGAAGATCCTGCACACCGCCTGGCACCCCAAAGAAAATGTAATCGCTGTGGCGGCCACCAACAACCTGTACATTTTCCAGGATAAGATCAACTAAAAAAAGAATTGGGCTCCATCCTGAGGACAAGGCTTTACTGTTCCTGCGTAGTTAAGCCTAGTGGTTTATTCGTATCAGAAACTAACAGCCCTATCGTCCTCTTGGTGGCACTTTTCTCCTTTTGTTGCTGCAGGAGGTTGATTGGTCTGCCTGTTTTTTATTTTGAGTCAGAGGTTGATTTTGCCTTGGGTGAATCGGTGCCAGGGCATAGATCGGACCCTGAGAGCCCACCTTATGTTGAATCAATGGAACGGCACTCCCAAGAGGTCAAACTCTTGAACATTGGTGTTTGTGTTGACATTTTCAGCCTTTATTTCATAATCTAACAACCAAACTATGGAAAGCCCTGAAAATGACCTCTTGTCATTGTTATAACACCCTCTTTTGGGCCTTTCTAAAACATGATATTTCCTGGGTTTTAGGCCTACCTGTTAACATTCCCCCATTGACCATGCATTCAGGCCAAAGCACTTGCAACAGGTCATGAATTTGGAAAGTGGACCTTTTTCTTTTCTCTACCCACTCCCTCCTATCCCCAATTTATCCCCCAGACATGGTAATCTCACTGACTGTATCTATTCAAGTACACCTTTATGGTGTCATCCACTTAATAAAAGTAACTAAAACTACAGCTATGTGTTTTAATATTTAGAACTGTATTAAATCATGTTCTTAATTGCTTTGCATGTTTTTATGTTGTGGAGGTGGAAAAAAATTCTGTCACTGCGGTCTTTTGAGTAGTTCTCTCAAGCTATCTTCAAAGGAACTACTCCGAAGTTTCAGAACCACCGTTTGAGACCGATCATGTGCAAGTGTCGAGATATTTATTTGTGTTGCTCTCATTTAAGATACAGGCTGGAAACTTCATGGGAGGAGATGCAAGACAAAGGGAATCTGCAGCCTTAATACCTACGTCTATCAATGACAGCTACTGGTTATGTCCCCAAATGTGTTACAAACCTTATGTGCATTATTTTTAAATTCTATTTTATAGATTTCTCATTACTGCTGCTATTTGTGGCTGTCTGTGAAAACACTAGGTATATAATTAGTCAGAGAAAGAGTACTGCACACCATACAGCTCTATTGATATACAGATTACCTCCAAAACATGGAAAGTTGATAGTTCTTCGTGTAGTAAGAGGACATTCCGACAAGCCTCTTACATGTGCCCTTAAATCATTTATTGGGATCAAAAGTGCATACTTCGTTTTCCAAGTTATCAATGCAAAAATGAAGGTTGAATTGACATATGTACTGATTACAACATTAAAAACAGGAACACTGGTAATAAAGCATTTCTCTGTTTAATAATTAACATGGTGGCAATGTATTCACTTGTTTATGTTGACCAAAGTTAAATAAAATAAAATCATGTTCATCTGCATTATGCCTCCATTAATTTAAACAGGTGAAGTGAGTCTGATGGTATACTGTAGATGACTATTCAGTAAGTTGCAGTGTTCAGAGAAAATTATGGAATGATTTCAAATGCAGCAGGTAGCCTAGCGGTTAAGACCTTTGCTGGTTCAAATCCTGAGACTAGGTGAAAAATCTGTCAATGTGCCCTTGAGCAAGGCACTTAACCCGAATTCTGGCTAAGAGTGTCGGCTAAATAACTCAAACATAAATGAGTACTGAAAAAGTACAATGTAAGTAGCAAAGCGATCAAGTTCTCAAAGAAAATTAGTGAAGGAAATATTTCACAATTAATTTTCATTCACATGAATCATTCCTTGAGCATAACAATCAGGCAAACCACAAACTCGACATGCAAAAGAAAATGAGATAAACATGAATGCCGATTGGCAGCCATCAATATAAAACAACATTCTAAATACTGCGAGGAACAAGGCAGCACCAAGCAGTTCCTGATTCAAGGCATTTCTGGGAGAAAGAAGCAGTACAAAGTATTCACCAAGGTGAAGAAGATAAGATTTGAGGCAATCAGCTAAAATGGAGAATGCTACATCAACCCCTTCTCCCATGATTCTGAAGTTGTCCCATTTGAAGGCATGCCAGTTGTATGAGTCACAACAGGGGTGACTGGTGTCAGAACGCAGCATCAGCATCAGTAGGTGCTGAGACATCTCCCAATGTATATCCTGAGAAGACAGAATAGCAAAGAAAGGTCATTAAAAATGTTCATTTGATTGAAGTAAAAATTCATCATGGCTGCAAATTTAAACCACCAGAAGACTTTTTTATTTATTATTATTTTTAATGGCTGCTGGGTAATTTCATATGCGTTCGTGGGCATAAAATTGAGCGGATGCTGCGCAGGTACACTGATTTGCAAACCAAATGGATGGTCTAGCGCAGTGGTTCCCAAACTTTTTATAGTCCCGTACCCCTTCAAACATTCAATCTCCAGCTGCGTACCCTATTGCACCAGGGTCAGCGCACTCTCAAATGTTGTTTTTTGCCATCATTGTAAGCCTGCCACACACACATTATACAATACATTTATTACATATAAGAATGGGCACAAATAATAATAATCTATCATTTTGCTCTTTATTTAGCCCTCTTACATATAAAACCTTATTTGTTCATCAAAAATTGTGAATAACTCACCACAGGTTAATGAGAAGGGTGTGCTTGAAAGGATGCACATAACTCTGCAATGTTGGGTTGTATTGGAGAGAGTCTCAGTCTTAAATCATTTTCCACACAGAGTCTGTGCCTCTATTTAGATTTCATGCTGGTGAGGGCCGAAAATCCACTCTCAATTAAGTACTTGGTTGCAAAAGACATCAGTGTCTTAACACTGCGATATGCCAAGGTAGGTTACTCTGAGCGCAGCCCTATCCAGAAATCTGGCAATGGCTTCTGATTAAATAACATTTTCACATAACCGCTTGTTGCAATTTCGATAAGGCTCTCTTGTTCAGATATCGGTAAATGGACTGGAGGCAGGGTATGAAAGGGATATTGAATATAGTTGCGGAGAGTCCCTGTAATCCTAGATTCAGATCATTCAGATCACTCTCATGTCACCCCGCTCCTCCGCTCTCTCCACTGGCTTCCAGTTGAAGATCGCATCCGCTACAAGACCATGGTGCTTGCCTACGGAGCTGTGAGGGGAACGGCACCTCCGTACCTTCAGGCTCTGATCAGGCCCTACACCCAAACAAGGGCACTGCGTTCATCCACCTCTGGCCTGCTCGCCTCCCTACCTCTGAGGAAGTACAGTTCCCGCTCAGCCCAGTCAAAACTGTTCGCTGCTCTGGCACCCCAATGGTGGAACAAACTCCCTCACGACGCCAGGTCAGCGGAGTCAATCACCACCTTCCAGAGACACCTGAAACCCCACCTCTTTAAGGAATACCTAGGATAGGATAAAGTAATCCTTCTAACCCCCCCCCCCTTAAAAGAGTTAGATGCACTATTGTAAAGTGATTGTTCCACTGGATATCATAAGGTGAATGCACCAATTTGTAAGTCGCTCTGGATAAGAGCGTCTGCTAAATGACTTAAATGTAAATGTAATTCAGGCAATAAAAAACATCACCCAGATGGGCCAATCGTGTGAGAAACTCGTCATCATGCAAGCGGTCAGACAAGTGAGAATTATGGTCAGTAAAGAAAACTAAGCTTGTCTCTCATTTTTTTTTTACGTGTCAATACTTTGCCCCTTGATAACCAGCGCACTTCTGTATGTTGTAAAAGCGTTACATGGTTGCTGCCCATATCATTGCATAATGTAGAAAATACACGAGAGTTCAGGGGCCTTGCTTTAACAAAGTTAACCATTTTCACTGTACAGTCGTGGCCAAAAGTTTTGAGAATGACACAAATATCAATTTTCACAAAGTCTGCTGCCTCAGTTTGTATGATGGCAATTTGCACACACTCCAGAATGTTATGAAGAGTGATCAGATGAATTGCAATTAATTGCAAAGTCCCTCTTTGCCATGCAAATGAACTGAATTCCCAAAAAAACATTTCCACTGCATTTCAGCCCTGCCACAAAAGGACCAGCTGACATCATGTCAGTGATTCTCTCGTTAACACAGGTGTGTGTTATGAGTGTTGACGAGGACAAGGCTGGAGATCACTCTGTCATGCTGATTGAGTTCGAATAACAGACTGGAAGCTTCAAAAGGAGGGTGGTGCTTGGAATCATTGTTCTTCCTCTGTCAACCATGGTTACCTGCAAGGAAACACGTGCCGTCATCATTGCTTTGCACAAAAAGGGCTTCACAGGCAAAGATATTGCTGCCAGTAAGATTGCACCTAAATCAACCATTTATCGGATCATCTAGAACTTCAAGGAGAGCGGTTCAATTGTTGTGAAGAAGGCTTCAGGGCGCCCAAGAAAGTCCAGCAAGCGCCAGGACCGTCTCCTAAAGTTGATTCAGCTGCGGGATCGGGGCACCACCAGTACAGAGCTTGCTCAGGAATGGCAGCAGGCAGGTGTGAGTGCATCTGCACGCACAGTGAGTCAAAGACTTTTGGAGGATGGCCTGGTGTCAAGAAGGGCAGCAAAGAAGCCACTTCTCTCCAGGAAAAACATCAGGGACAGACTGATATTCTGGAAAAGGTACAGGGATTAGGCTGAGGACTGGGTTAAAGTCACTTTCTCTGATGAATCCGCTTTCCCATTGTTTGGGGCATCCGGGAAAAAGCTTGTCCGGAGAAGACAAGGTGAGCGCTACCATCAGTCCTGTGTCATGCCAACAGTAAAGCATCCTGAGACCATTCATGTGTGGGGTTGCTTCTCAGCCAAGGGAGTGGGCTCACTCACAATTTTGCCTAAGAACACAGCCATGAATAAAGAATGGTACCAACACATCCTCCGAGAGCAACTTCTCCCAACCAACCAGGAACAGTTTGGTAATGAACAATGCCTTTTCCAGCATGATGGAGCACCTTGCCATAAGGCAAAAGTGATAACTAAGTGGCTCGGGGAACAAAACATTGATATTTGGGTCCATGGCCAGGAAACTCCCCAGACCTCAATCCCATTGAGAACTTGTGGTCAATCCTCAACAGGCGGGTGGACAAACAAAAACCAACAAATTCTGACAAACTCCAAGCATTGATTATGCAAGAATGGGCTGCCATCAGTCAGGATGTGGCCCCGAAGTTAATTGACAGCATGCCAGGGCGGATTGCAGGGGTCTTGAAAAAGATGGGTCAATACTGCAAATATTGACTCTTTGAATCAACTTCATGTAATTGTCAATAAAGCCTTTGACACTTATGAAATGCTTGTTATTATACTTCATTATTCCATAGTAACATCTGACAAAAATATCTAAAGACACTGAAGCAGCAAACTTTGTGGAAATTAATATTTGTGTCATTCTCAAAACCTTTGGTCACGACTGTAGTGTCCAAAACGTCTTTCAAGCCGTCAGGCATTCCCTTGGCAGCAGAGACTCTCGGTGGATGCTGCAGTGCACCCAAGTGGCATCGGGAGCAACTGCTTGCACGTGCCTTACCATTCCACTGTGTCTCCCTGTCATGGCTTTTGCGCCATCAGTACAGATACCAACACATCTTGACCACCAAAGTCCATTTGATGTCACAAAGCCATCCAGTACTTAAAAAATATCCTCTCATGCAGAAGAGGATGTCTTCCTTAATTGACCCCCCATAAACGTAACGGTCATATACCAGGAGCTGTGCCAGGCCCGCCACGTCTGTTGACTCATCCAGCTGTAACGCAGAGAATTCACTGATTTGTATGTGGAGCAGTAATTGTTTCAAAACTTCTCCTGCCATGTCACTGATGCATCAAGAAACAGTGTTGTTTGATGAAGACAATGTCTGTATAGTTTTTTGGGCCTTTTCCCCCAGCATTGTCCCAGCCATATCCACGGCAGCAGGAATAATTAAATCCTCCACAATAGTATGGGGCTTGCCTGTCCTAGCCACTCGGTAGCTCACCATATAAGATTCTTCTAGCCCCTTCTTATTAATGGTATCTGTTGCTTTTACACATGTCTTACTACTTGAAAGTCGTTTTTATTCTCGCTCAAAAAACTCTATGTGATTAGATGTTCATTTTTTGACTAGGCTACCTGTATTTGACATTGTGTTGTTATTTCGCTGAACACTAGATGGTTGAATTTTATTCTTGGCAGTGAAACAAGCTACTCAGGTGAGAAAAAACTTCACCCAAATGTATAGCCCCACTGGAAAATATAAATGTACTGTTTTGTACTCTTATTTTTTATATTTTTTAAAATGTGAATCACATTGCGCGTACCCCCTGTACCCCAGTTTGGGAATACCTGGTCTAGCGAATCGATTTGTACCCTAATTCTGGGGTAGGGTAGCCTAGAACACTTCTACAAACTATTTAAGTAATAATATGTTAGTAAATACCATTATAGTATTAAATAACATTTGTTATTTTTGTATCAAAACCTACGTAAGCATTTGCTGTTTTATTAATTAGTTATTTTGTGGTATGTATTATTGCAAGAAAGAACAATTGATAACAACCCACATTTGATTGTATTTTATATTTCAAATGCGGTTTGAACTGTTCGTGACCTAGTAACCTCTATGTGAAAGTCGAGCAATTGGCGTGGAACAGTTGGGACTGGTTTTAGACTGATCTCTGCAATTAATAAGAAAAAATACACTATCTCTCAGCTGCATCTCCAATGACTTTATGGTCTGCTGTGAAACAATAACTTTTAATTGCTAAATATTTCCAATAGATGGCAGCATAAGACCATGATCAGCAAGTTATAGCCAACAAGCAGCAATATGATTGACATGAAATAGCATGCAACCAAAGACTATATGTCCCATGATTTTCAAAAAATGGTCATTCATTACTTTACAGTTACACACATACACACACACACACACACACACACACACACACACACACACACACACACACACACACACACACACACACACACACACACACACACACACACACACACACACACACACACACACACACACACACACACATACATATACTACCATTCAAAAGTTTGGGGTTATTTAGAAATGTCCTTGTTTTTGAAAGAAAAGCAAAAATAATTGTCCATTAAAATAACATCAAATTGATCAGAAATACAGTGTAGACATTGTTAATGTTGTAAATGACTAATGTAGCTGGAAATGGCAGATTTTTATGGAATATCTACATAGGCGTACAGAGGCCCATTATCAGCAACCATCACTCCTGTGTTTCAATGGCACGTTGTGTTAGCTAATCCAAGTTTCTAATTTTAAAAGGCTAACTGATCATTAGAAAACCATTTTGCAATTATGTTAGCACAGCTGAAAACTGTGTTCTGATTAAAGAAGCAATATAACTGGCCTTCTTCAGACTAATTGAGAATCTAGAGCATCAGCATTTGTGGGTTCAATTACAGGCTCAAAATGGCTAGAAACAAAGAACTTGCTTCTGAAACTCGTCAGTCTATTTCTTGTTCTGAGAAATGAAGGCTATTCCATGTGCGAAATTGCCAAGAAACTGAAGATCTCGTACAACGCTGTGTACTATTCCCTTCACAGAACAGCGCAAACTGGCTATAACCAGAATAGAATGAGGAGTGGGAGGCCCCGGTGCACAATTGAGCAAGAGGACAAGTACATTAGTGTCTAGTTTGAGAAACAGATGCTTCACAAGTCCTCAACTGGCAGCTTCATTAAATAGTACCCGCAAAACACCAGTCTCAACGTCAACAGAGAAGAGGCGACTCCGGGATGCTGGCCTTCTAGGCAGAGTTGCAAAGAAAATGCCATATCTCAGACTGGCCAATAAAAATAAATGATTAAGATGGTTGACAGACACTGGACAGAGGAGCTCTGCCTAGAAGGCCAGCATCCCGGTGTCGCCTCTTCACTGTTGACGTTGAGACTGGTGTTTTGCGGTATTATTTAAGGAAGCTGCCAGTTGAGGACTTGTGAGGCATCTGTTTCTCAAACTAGACACTAATGTACTTGTCCTCTTGCTCAGTTGTGCACCGGGGCCTCCCACTCCTCTTTCTATTCTAGCTAACACAATGTGCCATTGGAACACAGGGGTGGGTGATGGTTGCTGATAATGGGCCTATGTCAGCCTATGTAGATATTCCATTATAAAAATCAGCCGTTTCCAGCTACAATAGTCATTTACAACATTAACAATGTCTACACTGTGTTTCTGATCAATTTGATGTTATTTTAATGGACAATTGTTTTGCTTTTCTTTCAAAAACAAGGACATTTCTAAGTGACCCCAAACTTTTGAACGTCAGTGTACATGTAGGTAGGGGTAAAGTGACCATGCATAGATAATACACAGCGGGTAGCAGCAGCATAAAAAAGGGGTGAAAGCAAATAGTCCAGGTAGCCATTTGAGTAACTAAATGTGCTTTTCTTAAAAAATAAATAAAAATAAAACTGTTTTTGCTTTGTCATCGTGGGCTATTGTGTGTAGATTGATGAGGGGGGGGGGGGGGGGGGACAATGTAATACATTTTAGAATAAGGCTGTAACTTAACAAAATGTGAAAAAAGTCAAGGGTTCTGAATACTTTCCGAATGCACTGTAAGGACACTTACAGTGTCCTACAGTGCGGATGTTTACTTTCTTCATGAGTTGTTATTTTTCAGTTTCGTCCTAAGAACTGATTGCAGTGGTAAAATAAAAGTTTGACATTTTTTGGTGCCATTTAGGGGAAATTTAATTCTTAGCACCACTTTAGTCAGAAGAGACTCTGCGACGGTTCATTTCAATGAATTTGCTGTGGCCTCATGCTAGTGTTCCAGCTCAGCCAACGTTCTTTAGCCATTTTTCAGACTTTTATTGTCCAGCCTGCGTCTTTCTTTTCCCCAACTCAGTTAAGCCAAAACCATGCCCGTTATGCAGAGGGGCGTTCTATGCGTCCAGGCTACTTTTGGCGGTAGGAGGTGGAGATAGGGTATCCACAGGAAAGTGTTGTTTTCCGACTTTTTGTGGCGCCGGTACTAGGTTCTGTCACTTGTATTTTCAATCTGTTGACACACTGCACAATAATGTAAACAACAGCCAAATGTAATCAACTGAACAGCACGTTTCATAGCAATCAGCTGTTAGTGTTTGTCTTTCGGTTAGTCTCAGCCATATTGTGTTTGACACATGCGAATTGCATCACTATCAGGAAAAAAAACGGATACAAAATATATACTATACAGACCATCATACTGAAGGTCAGGTTGATAACACTACTCTGTGGATATTTTGTCTCACATCCCTACCTGCAAAAAGGACCAAGAACACGGACAACCGGTAAAGTATCACTTCAGCATTCTGACTTGTAGAGGTCGTGAGAGGAAACGTTCCTAATCCAAACACTCATTTCTGCCCGATATAGAATTTTAAATATGCAATTCAACGTCGGGTCTTCAGCCTAGTTAGCAAGCTACATATAATTAGATATTAGCTAATAGGATCTCTACGTGGCCATCTGGCAAAACAGCTTTGTTGATGTTAGCTAGCTAACAGGTCACATGACCAAGGAGCTATTGAAATTTAACATTTTGAAAATTAATGTAAAAACGTGTGAGATGAAAATTGACAAACTAAAGGGTGTACAATGTGTAGGCCCACTGACTGTTCATTCTGAACCTTGTTTGAGTCCATTAGGTCACATGACCATGGAGCTATTGAAATTAGAAAGTTTGAAAAATGTATGTAAAAACGCGAGAGATGAAAATGGACAAACTAAAGGATGTGCAATGTGTAGGCCAACTGATTGGACATTCTGAACCTTGTTTGAAGTCAGTAGGTCACATGACCAAGGAGCTATTGAAATGAGAAAGTCTGAAAAATGTATGTAAAAACGTGTGAGTTGAAAGTGAACAAACCAAAGGGTGTGCAATATAGAAGGGTAGTCAGTGGACATTCTGAACTTTGTAGGTCACATGACCAAGGAGCTATTGAAATTCGAATGTAAAAAAAGTTTGTACTTTGTTTACGGTCCCTAACTAATTCAACTATGAATACAAAATGCTTCTCACATTTCCACGTGTTTATTAGCTTTGGAAAGCAAATTAATGTCCAAATCGTGAAAATAAGACCTGTGCAATGTTGTGTGCAATTTTTCCAACATCATGACACTTATTTGGAGTCTCTGGCTCAAATGGTTTGAAAGCTATTGAGGTTTGAATGTGTGAATATCCGCCGAATATCCAACTTGAAACTGTCTTTACCTCTGTAAGTTATGAGCAACACTAGGCAGCAGGAAAACGATTTAATGTAATTACCTAGTAACTGATGGGCTGTCATTGATGAACATCACGCATGTGCTGCTCATATGTACAGCACAAACAAATAATTTTATAACTGACCTAAGATAGACCACTGCCTGTTGTTTACGATGGGAGCAAATTAATCATAGTGCCTGGGCAGAACAAGCAAGGTGGGCAGAGCCAACACAAAATAGTGAGATCCTATTGGTGCGTTATAGCATGTATTTGCATATTTCCGATAGGGAATGCCTACTCTGTGAAGTGCGTGTGTGCAATAATCAAGGAAGTGTATAAACCCTGGATGATTCCCCAGGGGAGTTATATTGGAGACACCGTCCAGCCATCTTGGTACTCCTCAATTGTAAAAAAAGATTTAGGAAGCTATAGAAATGCATTTATTAATTTATTAACGTCTACATTCGTTTTTGACACGTTTATTCTATTACAGACACCTTAATGCATACTTTTCAATTATATTATGTGAGCTAAACATACAAAATGAAAAATGTTTCCTTAAGGTATTTCCTGTTGTATTTGTGAGTACTAATGTCACTGTCCCCACTACAAAAAAATAATAAAACTTAAATGAACGTAATTGTGTCCTTTAATTGAAATACTGTAGAATTCCATTCATTCAGTACTTAGTTAAATAAAATATAAAATCATATGAAGGACTGCTCCTACTAGGGAGTGCCAATATGGCCAACCGGTGGCTTCAAAGTCTCTCGATGGCGAATACATAGGACACGATCCAGGGCTTTTATACTTCATTGGCAATAACTCAAATCGCCCTTGCACTCCTGCTAAAGAACGCAATTTAAAAAAAACTTGGGCAAAGGCTTAAGTCTACAAAAAGTTATCCACTCTGTTCATACAGATTCTAGTTTTGGAAACCGAAAACTGTATTATTTAATTGATGAGAAAATGTGTAGAATGTCAGCCAAATCCATCTCGCTCCATCTTTGACCACTGCTGGGTCACTTGGTCTTCCTCTCATCACCATATTTGGCAGTGAGTGGCAGCGGCAGAATATCTGGCTCATTGTTCTATCTGTGGTACAAACTTGAGTCACCACTATAGCGCCACAAATAAGGTAGTTAATTAATTAATGAACTCCTTAGGAAAAGCATTGTGAGCAATGATGTCCATGGTGAAACATGCAGCAACTTTTTTTAAGTCAAATATTCTTATTAGAGAAATAAATACTCAGAGAAGAATGTCACTTCTTTTCATGTCTCTTCGGAGGAGCTCATAGAGATACTTTTAATTAACAGATTCACAAGTTATAGTTATATAAATAGATGAATCCCTATATCTGGAAAAGAGATAGAAGAAGATTGCCATAAGATCCTTGAAAGCAGTTCAGTAGTTTGTCTCTGCAGATGGCAGTGAAGGTCGATATGGTAAAGTGAATTCCTGGTCTCTCTCTCTCTCTCTAAGACAAAGTACCTTTTTATATTTAATGAAAAAATGGTTTAAAATCAATGGTTTCTTTTGCTGAAACCTGAGTGTGCTGTTTACTCACTGCAACCATATTAGTCTGGCTTATTGGTCTATCGAAAATTGGCTTTTTGTTTAAATTTATGTCATTAATGGACAGATAATGTACTTTGCATTTGAAAGGCTCTGGAATGAAGACAAACTTAATTTGAACAACTTGTGAACAGTGGTGGTGTTCTCTAATTCTAGGAGGATAGGTAATATAGGGAGCTGTCATAACAATTATATGCCAGCTACCTCAAGGTACTGGATCTTGGCAGGATAAGTCGGTTGAAGTTGGGCTTTTTGCTTATTGTGAGGACTATTGTATTACAAATTGCCCCCAGATCAAAGCTGTCAGAATCGATAGCCATTTTAATGTATACTTGCTTTGATTGAAATTAAATTAAACTAGCTAATTAAATATAGCTTCAAACAATGGGAAACTTATCATGATGCAAACACTGTCCCTTTGGATCATTTGAATCCATTTATAGAAAAACAGTGGGGCAAAAAAGTATTTAGTCAGCCACCAATTGTGCAAGTTCTCCCACTTAAAAAGATGAGAGAGGCCTGTAATTTTCATCATAGGTACACTTCAACTATGACAGACAAAATGAGAAAAAAAATCCAGAAAATCACATTGTAGGACTTTTAATGAATTTATTTGCAAATTATGGTGGAAAATAAGTATTTGGTCAATAACAAACAAGCTTTTTCAAGCAAGATTTCTGGCTCTCACAGACCTGTAACTTCTTCTTTAAGAGGCTCCTCTGTCCTCCACTCGTTACCTGTATTAATGGCACCTGTTTGAACTTGTTATCAGTATAAAAGACACCTGTCCACAACCTCAAACAGTCACACTCCAAACTCCACTATGGCCAAGACCAAAGAGCTGTCAAAGGACACCAGAAACAAAATTGTAGACCTGCACCAGGCTGGGAAGACTGAATCTGCAATAGGTAAGCAGCTTGGTTTGAAGAAATCAACTGTGGGAGCAATTATTAGGAAATGGAAGACATACAAGACCACTGATAATCTCCCTCGATCTGGGGCTCCACGCAAGATCTCACCCCGTGGGGTCAAAATGATCACAAGAACGGTGAGCAAAAATCCCAGAACCACACGGGGGGACCTAGTGAATGACCTGCAGAGAGCTGGGACCAAAGTAACAAAGCCTACCATCAGTAACACACTACGCCGCCAGGGACTCAAATCCTGCAGTGCCAGACGTGTCCCCCTGCTTAAGACAGTACATGTCCAGGCCTGTCTGAAGTTTGCTAGAGAGCATTTGGATGATCCAGAAGAAGATTGGGAGAATGTCATATGGTCAGATGAAACCAAAATAGAACTTTTTGGTAAAAACTCAACTCGTCGTGTTTGGAGGACAAAGAATGCTGAGTTGCATCCAAAGAACACCATACCTACTGTGAAGCATGGGGGTGGAAACATCATGCTTTGGGGCTGTTTTTCTGCAAGGGGACCAGGACGACTGATCCGTGTAAAGGAAAGAATGAATGGGGCCATGTATCGTGAAATTTTGAGTGAAAACCTCCTTCCATCAGCAAGGGCATTGAAGATGAAACGTAGCTGGGTCTTTCAGCATGACAATGATCCCAAACACACCGCCCGGGCAACGAAGGAGTGGCTTCGTAAGAAGCATTTCAAGGTCCTGGAGTGGCCTAGCCATTCTCCAGATCTCAACCCCATAGAAAATCTTTGGAGGGAGTTGAAAGTCCGTGTTGCCCAGCAACAGCCCCAAAACATCACTGCTCTAGAGGAGATCTGCATGGAGGAATGGGCCAAAATACCAGCAACAGTGTGTGAAAACCTTGTGAAGACTTACAGAAAACAGTTGACCTCTGTCATTGCCAACAAAGGGTATATAACAAAGTATTGAGATAAACTTTTGTTATTGACCAAATACTTATTTTCCACCATAATTTGCAAATAAATTCATTAAAAATCCTACAATGTGATTTTCTGGATTTTTTTTCTCTCATTTTGTCTGTCATAGTTGAAGTGTACCTATGATGAAAATTACAGGCCTCTCATCTTTTTAAGTGGGAGAATTTGCACAATTGGTGGCTGACTAAATACTTTTTTGCCCCACTGTATATCTTTCAATTCTCTCTGGGTGAAAATAAGATGGTAAGATGGATCCTTCAAGGCAGCTCATTAGTTGGTCTGCAGATGGCAGTGAAGGTCCTGGATATATATATATATATATATATATATATATAGAGTGCTTATATATATATATATATATATAAGCACTCTGTGTCCTCAACTTGCAGCAGGCAGCCAGGTTTGCTGTCACTCAGACAGAATGGGGATTTCGTTTTTTCCCCTACCCTTTCCCATAGCCACGGGAAGTAAGGGGTGCTGATGGTGCTGCAGTTCATATAAGGAAATCAGTCAATTTAAATGAATTAATTAGGCCCTAATCTATTGATTTCACATGACTGGGAATAAAGGTATGCATTTGTTGGACACATATACCTTTACAAATATGGGCCTCACAATGGGCCTCAGGATCTCGTCACGGTATCCCTGTGCATTCAAATTTCCATTGATAAAATACAATTGTGTTCGTTGTCCGTAGTTTACGCCTGCCCATACCATAACCCCACCGCCACCATGGGGCACTCTGTTCACAACTTTGACATCAGCAAACCACTCGCCCACACAATGCCATACAATAGGTCTGCGGTTGTGAGGCTGGTTGAACGTACTGACAAATTCTATAAAACGACATTGCTTATGGTAAATAAATTAACATTCAATTATCTGGCAACAGCTCTGGTGGACATTCTTGTAATCAGCATGCCAATTGCACGCTCCCTCAACTTGAGACATCTGTAGCATTGTGTTGTGTGATAACTGCATATTTTAGAGTGGCCTTTTATTGTCACTTGCACAAGGTGCACCTGTGTAATGATCATGCTATTTAATTAGCTTCTTGATATGCCACACCTGTTAGGTGGATTTCTGGGATCTTTTATTTTAGCTCATGAAACAAACATGGGACCAACACTTTACATATTGCATTTATATTTTTGTTCAGTGTATATAATGAGCACCCAGATGCTGCATAGGCAACACAATAATATCAGACAGAGACAAACTGGCCCGGGGATACATTTTTGCGGGCCGCCTCTGCGTTGGCTACTATTTTGCAATATTAATATTCTCAGAGCAGTCTTGTTGATACAAAATGTTTCAATATTCTCAGAGCTGCCTCGTTCGTTGATGCAATAATAATGACACTGTCATAGTACACTGTATGGTGACTTCATATAGCCTATAGTAGGGGGTCTGTAACCTTTTTCATATGAGTGACAATTTACAATTTATCCTACAAATTTCTAAAGATCTGCGTGCCAGTTATGATTTTCATATAAGCATTGTAGGCTACTAATCTGTGCCAAGAAAATGTCTAATTTCCCACAAACAGAATAGCCTAATTCTAGCTGGCTACTAGACAGAGACTCGGTCCTTTCAGCCACACCCCACGGAGCTCCACTATGCCTAACTGTACCGAGGCGCTGTCCATTCAGCGGTGCTGAATCATCGGCGCAGCCTTAATGTATAGATTTTTCTTCATTCATCGAGTTTGTATGTCTTTATGCGGCCTCGTCGATTGTAGGCCTAAGTAATTCCTTTGATGTATGCCTTTTATTTCAATGCATATGTAGGATTCATCTGGCAAAGTTAGCATTAGCAGTCAGCTGTTTTATGCTCCGGTTACTTTCACATTGACGTCGGTATTTGAAGTCAGGCTTGATAGCGTGTACTATGCATCTATTTCATGTTGTACTGTATGTCCTGTTCTTCAAGCAGGCTGAATGAGTCATGTAGCCTATGTATAATGAGGTTGAGTAGTACATTGTACACGCCATTCCACATACCTTTAAACCTAATATTGGGGGGACATTTTTGTTTGTTCTCCAAATAGCATTTTAGAGTTTTAAAATTGTGTAGAAGTACAGTAAATGAGCTTGAAATGGTGGGTGTATTTCTACACTCCACTTTGCCATACCACCCCCAAAGTACTTCCTATGGCTATGCCCTTGCCCCATTTGTTAGATATTATGCACAGCTTGATAGCAAACTTCCTCAACATGTGATTTATCATAGTAGCAGGCAGCAGCAATCGAAATGATCAGATTGAAAACATGCAAGGAAAACTGATTGGGTGAAATCATGAAGCGAGTGGAAGGAGAAATACAGTTTCACTCTATCCAATCAGAGCAGCAGGATCGACGTACAGCCCGCCCTTCTCTTTACAGACAGCCAGTTTAGTTATTTAAACCAGTGGTTCACGAAATGTGGGGCCCGCAGGGATCAGCAGGGGGCACATGTTTCTCTGTTTTCAAAAATAGAATCTGTTACGAACAAAGTGGACAATGTTTTGTAGACTTTACCCTTTGCCCATGTTATTAAAAAATCTGTTCTTTAGAAGGAGTGCAATGGCGAATTGAATTATTGCCAATTAAGTATATAAACCCTGGATTGCTGATGCTATGTATTGGCCATTGAGAGGCTTTGAAGCCACCGGTCGGCCATATTGGCACTCCCTAGTAATAGCAGTCCTCCATAGGAATGAATGGAATCCTACAGTATTTCAATTAAATGTTTCAAGGACAAAATTACATGTATTTAAGTATTTTTGTTGTTTAAGGTCCCCAAAGCACATACAACCCTGGGTCGCTCCTCTTTTCAGTTCGCTGCAACTAGCGACTGGAACGAGCTGCAAAAAACACTCAAACTGGACAGTTTTTATCTCCATCTCTTAATTCAAAGACTCAAACATGGACACTCTTACTGACAGTTGTGGCTGCTTAGCCTGATGTATTGTTGTCTCTACCTTCTTGCCCTTTGTGCTGTTGTCTTTGCCCAATAATGTTTGTACAATGTTTTGTACTGCTACCATGTTGTGTTGTTACTATGTTGTTGTCATGTTGTGTTGCTACTATGCTGGGTTGTCATGTATTGCTGCCATGCTATGTTGTTGTCTTAGGTCTCTTTTTATGTAGTGTTGTGGTGTCTCTCTTGTCGTAATGTGTGTTTTGTCCTATATATTTATTTCATTTTTTATTTTTAATCCCAGCCCCCGTCCCCGCAGGAGGCCTTTTGGTAGGCCGTCATTGTAAATAAGAATTTCTTCTTAACTGACTTGCCTAGTTAAATAAACATTTTAAAAAGTAAAAAATTGGTCATAATACCCATAAAATCTAGCGGTCAAACAAGAAAATGGTTCCAATCATTTTAAGTCCATACATTTTTCACATAGGGGATTTTAGAAACACTTAAATTAAGGGCTGTATTTTGTATAGGCTTACCCTGGCGTGACGTTTTAATAACTGTATAAATCTCTCTAGGTCAAGGTGGCTTTTATCAATATATTCACCTGTATTTACCCCCCCAAAATGAAATGCTTATTAGCTGTTAATGTAGCTATCATAAAGAACTACAAATGCCTTGATGATATGGACGAGACTGCCAAATCAAGGCAAAGGTAACAATCTGTAGATTAATGTTTGCTAAATAAAGTAATGAATCAATTGCCAACATTACTTTAAATTGACAATCCTGTGAACTGTCTTATGCAAGTTTTAAATTGACACAATACCTGTCAGCAAAGGTGTCAGATAGAGATGTGCAGGAGCTTGCATGGATTTGTAGTCTTGCATGATGTCTGCTTTGATACTAATGAGCATTTTCGAATCTAAGAGTAAATAGAGCTGAATATATTGATAAAAGTCACCCTGTCCGAGAGAGATTTACATGGTTATCAAAATGTCAAACCAGGGTAAGCCTACACGAAACACAGCCCTTATTTGAAGTGTTTCTAAAATTGAATGGTGGAAAAACGATTGGATCCATTGGCCCTGTTTGACAAATAGGTGTTATGGATATTATGACACCTCCGCTGTGGGGCTCTATAGGAAATGACAGAATGTGGTCTATCTTGGGTCAGTTATACCATTCTTAGCATTGTACATGCATGATGTTCACCAATGACAGCTCATCAGTTACTAGGCAATCACGTTTCACAACATTTTATCATACTTTTTTCCCTGCTGCCTAGTGTTGCTCATAATTTTTTGCTTACTCGTGTAATCAATTAAAATGAGACCAAACTATTTAATAGTTAATCGACACAGTGCAACAGGTAGATTTTAACGTTTCTGAGATAATAATGTTGCTTCAGAAGGAAAATCCATCTAAGGAGAGATTGCAGGGTAAGTAGCTAATGTTAGCTAGCTAACATCAACAAAGATTTTTTTGCCAGCTGGCCATAGAGACCCTATTAATATCTAATTCTATTTAGCTGGCTAACTAGGCTGAAGACCCGATGTTGAATTGCATAGAATTCTATGTCAGGCAAAAATGAGCGTTTGGATCACAAAAGTTTCCTCTCACGACCTCTACAAGCCAGAATGCCAGACAAGCACTTGCACTACATGGCTGAGCATAATCGAAAGGCAAACACTACCAGCTGATTGCGAGGAAATGTGCTTCGGTTGATTACAATTCTATATATTTTGCCATGTCTAATGAGTATTCATGTGATATTTCAGTGACTCAAACATCACAACAAAATCTATGGGCTAAAAAACCTAGCTGATATGTCCTAGTTCAGGTATTCCCAAACTGGGGTACGCGCAATGCCACTGGGGGTACGCCAAATAAAAATCTGTTTTGAAACATTTCTTCACATTTTCAAACAGTCCATTTATATTTTCCAATTGGGCTATACATTTGGGTGAGTTTTTTCTCTCGCCTGAGTAGCCTCGTTTCACTGTCATAAATAAAATTAAACCATCTAGTGTTCAGCGAAATAACAACACTAAGTCAAATACAGGTAGCCTATTCAAATAATTCCACTAACGGTCGGCATGTAGCCAAACATAGCTGCTGCTCAATCCGTTTGCTCGAAAATTGATAAATGGTTAAAAAAAAATTAGCTCCCAGCAGTAGTGCTACTAACAGTAGTACTACAACTGCACCTGTCGATGACGCAAGTTGTTCTGCTTCCATGAGCACATCCAATGCTAGCATCAGTAATTCTACATTTGTTGTTAGCCCAGCTAGCATGGACACTGACAGTTGTGAATCTGATGCAGCCGAAGAGAACAACGGACAGGAACGTTGGACCATCGAAGAGGCGCAAATATGACGAGAACTACATTGATTTGGGGTTCACTTATATTGGGAGTAGTGCCTTTCCTCAGCCACAGTGTGTTATATGTGCAAAAGTAAAACATCTCACAACTCAATGAAACCACTCTTGCGCAGTCATTAGAAACAAAACAAGATGTGTTCATATCTGTACTGATGGCGCAAAAGCCATGACAGGGAGACATAATGTAGTGGAGTGGTAATGTGCATGCAAGCATTTGCTCCCGACGCCACTTGGGTACACTGCAGCATTCACCGAGAGGCTCTTGTTGCCAAGGGAATGCCTGACAGCTTGAACTACGTTTTGGACACTACAGTGAAAATTCCGGACAATGTCAAATGTGATATAGCGAAGCACCTGAGTGAGTTGGGTGCGCAATTACGCAGGTACATTCCCAAAACGGATGACACAAACAACTGGATTCGTTATCCCTTTCATGTCCTGCCTCCAGTACACTTACCGATATCTGAACAAGAGAGCCGCATCGAAATTGCAACAAGCGGTTATGTGAAAATGTAATTTAATCAGAAGCCACTGACAATTTCTGGATAGGGCTGCGCTCAGTGTTTCTTGCCTTGGCAAATCACGCTGTTAAGACACTGTTGCCCTTTGCAACCACGTACCTATGTGAGAGTGGATTCTCAGCCCTCACTAGCATGAAAACTAAATACAGGCACAGACTGTGTGGAAAATGATTTAAGACTGAGACTCTCTCCAATACAACCCAACATTGCAGAGTTATGTGCATCTTTTCAAGCACACCCTTCTCATTAACCCGTGGTGAATTATTCACAATTTTTGATCAACAAATAACGTTTTTTATGTAAGATGCCTAATAAAGAGCAAAATGATTGATTATTATTTATGCCCTGGTCCTATAAGAGCTCTTTGTCACTTCCCATGAGCCGGGTTGTGACAAACTCACACTCATTCCTATGTTTAATAAACGTATCGTATAGTATGTGTGTGGCAGGCTTACAATGATGGCAAAAAACAAGATTTGAGAGTGCGCTGACCCTGATTCTAGAGGGGGTACGCAGCTTGAGGTTGAATGTTTGAAGGGGTACAGGACTATAAAAAGTTTGGGAACCACTGTCCTAGTTGATCTGGACATTTCTGACAAGTTATAAATAACTCTCTAAAGTAGGATATGACTGAGATGACAAAAGAAAAACTCATGATGCACTACCAATTTCAAAATTGCACCTTATACATTATACTATTATAACTTTCAAGAGTAAGTTGAAAGCCGGACTAAGTTCCCAAAAATAAATAAAAATATTATCATTATTTTAATTTATTTATTTTTGGGGGTGGGGGACCCACGCGACCCCCTGCGGACACCTCACGCCCCCGTAGAGTCCACGCCCCAGAGTTTAGGAACGACTGATTTAGACCACGTAGGACCTCGCACATAAGCTGAATGACATGAGAAAGATGCATGCTAGTGTTGTGTCTTTGGCTATGCCGGATTAAGTGATATGACATGCTATTCTATAAAAATCCTTTCTCCGTAATGAATACTAACTGATTGAGCTAATCATGTAAATGTAATTAACTAGAAAGTCGGGGTACCACGAAATAATATTTATAGAGCTGTTATCTTCCGAATAAACTCTTAAAGACCTAGTAATATTTTACATCAATAGCAGTCAATATTAATCGTCACCTTATTTCAGTCTCATCTGAAAGTTGTAAATTCTTGGTTATCTTCACGAACCCTAGCAAACAAGTTGAATCAGCAATACAAAATTGGGTTTAATTATTTATTTACTAAATACCTAACTAATCACACAGAATTACATATACACAGAATGAATCATACCTTGATTACAAATTACGTCATAAAGGAAAACGTCCCTAGCGGACGGAACAGATATGACAGCTGGTTACACAAAAGAAAAGGGGGCTGGGTTTGAGTGAAAGAGCGGGAAGACTTGAGGAACAAAGGGAGAAGCCATGCTATCGTAAATACAGTATCTTATGCATTCTAAATTACCGCCCATTTGGAAAAGGAAAATGCAATAAATATTTACTCTGAGCTGCGCTTCGGTAGGTTGGTGGTAGATGGAAGGCCGTGTTGCCAAACAGAGTCCTTTGTCCTTTGAAGAATGTCTCTGCTGGCAAATTGGATACGTTGTAGTAACGTCGTTGTGTGGTAGACGGGATACTCTGTCTGTTGCAGCTGTTGTTGCTAACTCAACGGCTAGGAGGTATCACTTCTGTAGTGAACAAGAGTTCAAAGTTCATACCATTCGCAACCAAAGCTCACGCTGAACCATTCTGACATCGGATCGTCATCCTAATGTACCCGGAACAGGAGGTTACATTTTCGTCAAGGTTTTATATAGTGGAGGGAGAAGGGTGTGTTCTCATAGTTTTATAACCCATGTCTCTTCACAGGGGCGGGCCACTGACTGAGCAGAGCCCTAACCTTATGAAAACCCAAATCTCTCATTTGGAAGCTAAAATTACATTTAATCTTTTCACCAATAATTTGATATTCAAACATTTAAATTGCCCAACAATTCCATGTGAATCTGATAACTCTAATGTGTATACTTTCCACTGTAGAGTTTATGTCATCCTATCATTGATGATAATGTCTCAGATGACAACCGAACTGACATCTTATTCATTAAGTACCAACGCATATGTTCAACTGGTCGGATTACCAAAATATTGTTAATTTCCCCCCACCTTCTGATGTTCCCAGAATCTCTATGTTAACCAAGGGATTTTCAAATGTCACATCAGTAAGATATAGAGAGGAAAAACCTACCCCCAGGCCAACGTCATGACACTAGCAACCGAAAAATGATAGGATCATAATCGTGTCCAGAAAATTGCCCATATCCTTTACGATACTCGTTTTGTCCGACTACTCGGCACACCCCTACTTTTGTCTCTTTTGTTGTTCCGCACCACGACATTACACTTTAACGTTAGTATGGGAATTCACCACCAAACCAGAAGATGCATCAAAACAGCCTGGCATCATAGACTAGATGTAACTTAGTAAATGTAAATCCGGGACACTCAAATTAGTATGATATGTTACGTTTGGTATGGTAACATAAGACAGATGGTTACTTAATATCAATCGCAATCTGTCTCTTATATACAAGTACATTAGAGTTTCTAGTTTGAGAAACAGACGCCTCACAAGTCCTCAAATGGCAGCTTCATTAAATAGTACATGCAAACGCCAGTCTCAACGTCAACATGAAGAGGCGACTCCGGGATGCTGGCCTACTAAGCAGAGCTCCTCTGTCCAGTGTCTGTGTTCTTTTGCCCATCTTAATCATTCATTTTTATTGGCCAGTCTGATATGGCTTTTTCTTTGCAACTCTGCCTAGAAGGCCAGCATCCCAGAGTCCCCTTTTCACTGTTGACTCTGAGACTGGTGTTTTGCGGGTACTATTTAATGAAGCTGCCGGTTGAGGACTTGTGAGGCATCTGTTTCTCAAACTAGACACTCTAATGTACTTGTCCTCTTGCTCAGTTGTGCACCGGGGCCTCCCACTCCTCTATCTATTCTGGTTATAGCCAGTTTGCTCTGTTCTGGGAAGGGAGCAGTACACAGCGTTGTACGAGATCTTCAGTTTCTTGGCAATTTCTGGCATGGAATAGCCTTCATTTCTCAGAACAAGAATAAACTGAGTTTCAGAAGAAAGTTCTTTGGTTCTGGCCATTTTGAGCCTGAACCCACAAATGCTGATGCTCCAGATACTCAACTAGTCTAAAGAAGGCCAGTTTTATTGCTTCTTTAATCATAACAACAGTTTTCAGCTGTGCTAACATAATTCCTATAGGGTTTTCTAATTATCAGTTAGCCTTTTAAAATTAGAAACTTGGATTAGCTAACACAACGTGCCATTGGAACACATGAGTGATGTTTGCTGATAATGGGCCTCTGTACGCCTATGTAGATATTCCATAAAAAAAATATTGTTTCCGGCTACAATAGTCATTTACAACATTAACAATGTCTACTTTGAATTTCTGATCAATTTGATGTTATTTTAATGGACAATTTTTGTTGCTTTTCTTTCAAAAACAAGGACATTTCTAAGTGTCCCCAAACTTTTGAACGTTAGTGTACGTGTAGGTAGGGGTAAAGTGACTATGCATAGATAATAAACAGCGGGTAGCAGCAGTAATGCAAATAGTCCAGGTAGCCATTTGATTAACTGTTCAACAGTCTTATGGCTTGGGGGTAGAAGCTGTTAAGGAGCCTTTTGGACTTAGACTTGGCGCTCCGGTACTGCTTGCCGTACAGTAGCAGAGAGAACAGCCTATGACTAGGGTGGCTGGAGTCTTTGACAATTTTTAGGAACCTCCTCTGACACTGCCTGGCATAGAGGTCCTGGATTTTATTGTATTTTAAATTTAACCTTAATTTAACTAGGCAAGTCAGTTAAGAACAAATTCTTATTTACAATGATGGCCTACACCGGCCAAACCTGGATGACACTGGGCCAATCACTGCCGGTTGTGATACAGCCTGGATTCGTACCAGGGTGTCGTACCAGGGTGGATACCAGGGTGGATTCGTACCAGCCTGGATTCGTACCAGGGTGTCTGTAGTGATGCCTCTAGCACTGAGATGCAGTGCCTTAGACCACTGCGCCACTCGGGAGCAGATTGCAGGAAGCTTGCAGGAAGCTTGCAGGAAGCTTGGCCCCAGATGTACTGGGCTGTACGCACTACCCTCTGTAGCGGCTTGCGGTCGGATGGCGAGCAGTTGCCATACCAAGCGGTGATGCAACCATTCAGGATGCTCTCGATAGGTATTGTCGTGCCCTCTTCACGACTGTCTTAGTGTGTTTAGACTGTGAGAGTTTGTTAGTGATGTAGACGCCAAGGAACTTGAGGTTGTCGACACGCTCCACTACAGCCCAATTGATGTGAATCGGGGCGTACTCTGACCCCTTTTTCCTGTAGTCCACGATCAGCTTTTTAGTCTTGCTCACGTTGAGCACAAGGTTGTTGTCCTGGCACCACACTGCCCACACTGCCATGTCTCTGGCGTCCTCCCTGTAGGGTGTCTAATCGTTGTCGGTGATCAGTCCTACCACAGTTGTGTCGTCAATAAACGTAATGATGGTGTTGGAGTCGTTTGTGGCCATGCAGTCCTGGTGAACAGGGAGTTCAGGAGGGGATGAGCACACACCCCTGAGGGGCCCCCGTATTTAGGATCAGCGTGGCAGATGTGTTGTTGCCTTCCTTTATCACCTGGGGTCGGTCCGTCAGGATGTCCAGGATCCAGTTTCAGAGGGAGGTATTTAGCTTATGAGCTTTGATGATGAGGTTTGAGGGCAGTATGGTGTTGAACGCTGAGCTGTGGTCCACGAACAGCATTCTCACATAGGTGTTCCTTTTGTCCAGATGGGAAAGGTCAGATGGGAAAGGTGCAATGGAGATTGTGTCATCTGTGGATCTGTTGGGGCGGTATGCGAATTGTAATGGGTCTAGGGTGTCTGGGATGATGCTGTTGATGTGAGCCATGACCAGCCTTTCAAAGTACTTCATGGCTACAGACGTGAGTGCTACGGAGCGGTCGTCATTTAGGCAGGCTACCTTGGTGTTCTTGGGCACAGGGACTATGGTGGTCTGCTTGAATACGTGTCCTGGTAATCTGTCTGGCCCTGTGGCCTTGTGAATGTTAACCTGTTTAAAGGTCTTACTCACATCGGTTATGGAGAGCGTGATCACACAGTCATCTGGAACAGCTGGTGCTCTCATGCATGGTTCAGTGTTGCTTGCCTCGAAGAAACCATAGAAGGCATTTAGCTCATCTGGTAGGCTCGCTTCACTGGGAAGCTCGCGGCTGGGTTTCCCTTTTGTAATCCGTAATAGTTTGCAAGCCCTGCCACATCCATCTAGGGTTTACAGAGAATGGTGCAACAAACAAAAAAACTTCCAGCCAGTGGCAGTCCTGTGTGCGAAAACAGCTTGATGATGAGAGAGAGTGGAAGGAGAATGGCAAGAATCATGCAAGCCAATAGACGGGCCACAAGCAAACAAATAACTGCGCAGTACAACAGTGGTGCGCAGAACGGCATCTCGGAACTCACAACTCGTCGATCCTTGTCACGGATGGGCTATTGCAGCAGACGACCACACCGGGTTCCATTCCTATCAGCTAAAAACAAGAAGAAGCGGCTACAGTGGGCACACGATCACCAACACTGGACGATTGAGGAGCGGAAAAACATTGCCTGGTCTGACTAATCCCGGTTCCTGCGTCATGCTGATGGCAGAGTCAGGATTTGGCATAAGCAGCATGAGTCCATGGACACATCCTGCCTGGTTCAGATTGGTGTCGGTGGTGTACTGGTGTGGGGAATGCTTTCCTGGCACACGTTAGGTCCCTTGATGCTAATTGAGCAGCAAACCTTTACAACACCTCCAGGCTGTTCCACAGTATATATTATAATTCAGAAATGTTCACAAGTTGTTCACTGTTTTCACAAGAGACAGACTGACACACATTTTCTGTTTTGACTGAGTTTGAATAGCTCTCACTTTAGATTTGGGACTGCAGAAATACTTTACTAATGCTTTATTAATGTGGGAGTAATGATTAATAAATGGTGAACACAATTTATAAATGCCTTATAATTGGTTTATTACAGACTCCATCCAGAACCATCCTAGTTGTAAATGAATAAACACATTGTATATTAGAAAAAGAAGAAAAGCACAAAATAAATGCCTTATAGACGAACATTGGCTTATATAATATCTTAGAACAGCCTAACTACATATTTCAAATTAGTGCATTTCAAGTGTTCCTCCTTGTCCACTTTAGATAAGTGTTTAAATATTAGATTGCATATAATTCAATAGAAGAAAACAGAGAGAAAAAAGGAGAGAGAGAGAGACTGCCAGTTCCTTAATGTTTAGACTGTAGCCAATGGCTACATTAAGGACCTGGCAGTCTCTTTTTTCCCTCTCTCTCTGTTTTCTTCTACTGAATTCAAAATACAGTACAACATTCTGTGTTTGTCAATGAACAATGCCGGGACTAGTGTTGTGCTTCGTTTGACAGTGCCGTGCGCATATATGTATATTTCTGCCAGGAAGTGACAGGCCTTTCAGCGAATGAAATAAGTGGGAGACAGGAGGGACTTTCCAGCCTTCAGTGCAGTGGCAATGTAATGTAATCCAATACCATAGTCACTTGTTACTACAGATCATAAACTCACTCGCTGAGTTAGAGACTGAGACTCAGAAGCGAATAAACATTAATAAAACAAATACATAGACAGTCCACGAATTGACCTTTATTGTAATACACGATGACTTGTGTTTAGTAAAAAGCACGGTATAAATGTCTAGTAGATGGCTATTGCCTTACCTATGTTTTATAAAAGCCAATCGAAAGACTTGTTATTGCAAGTGTACCACAGCAGATGATCTGTCATTTCTCACAGACACAGCACTCGGCCCAGCAGAACCAGAACTTTTACTAAATAAATGTGTTAATTTCATACATTTAGCAACGTTGGCCTCGAGATCTTTTTTGGTCTCTAACTTTTTCAGCACCACCCTTCTGTTTTTCTGTTTCGACTGAGTGACTGACAGAGTCAGAGCGGGTCTCACTCTCTCTGATGAAGAGTGTTTGACTTTGAATATGAATTTGTGCCAGCTCAGCCAATCAGAAAAGCGGGCTGCCAAAAATGCTGTTATTTAGGTCAGAGGTCACCATGTGGGAGAAGTTGGAGCTCAAGGATGATCGACAAGTTTCCCACTAGTAATTACCAGTTGGTGGGCCATTCAAATAGATTTTTCGCAGTCATATTTGGTAAACAGAGAGAATATTAGAGATAACATCTATATATACTGTCACACCCTAATCTGTTTCACCTGCCTTTGTGCTTGTCTCCACCCCCTCCAGGTGTCACCCATCTTCCCCATTATCCCCTGGGTATTTAAACCTATGTTTTCTGTCTGTCTGTGCCAGTTCGTCTTGTATATTCCAAGTAAACCAGCATGGTTTTCCTGTGCTCCTGCCTTTTCTATTCTCTTTTGCTAGTCCTCCCGGTTTTGACCCTTGCCTGTTTTCTGGACTCTGTACCCGCCTGCCTGACCATTCTGCCGGCCCTGACCTCGAGCCTGCCTGCCACACTGTACCTCCTGGACTCTGAACTGGTTTTGACCTTTTGCCTGTCCACGACCATTCTCTTGCCTACCCCTTTTGGATTATTAAGAAATATCAAAGACTCAAACCATCTGCCTCCTGTGTCTGCATCTGGGTCTCGCCTTGTGCCCTTATATATACTGAGTGTACAAAACATAATATTCAGTTGCACCCCCTTTTTGCCCTCAGCACACATTCAATTCATCAGGGCATGGACTCTACAAGGTGTTAAAAGCATTCCACAGGGCTGCTGGCCCATGTAGACTCCAATGCTTCCCACAGTTGTGTCAAGTTGGGTGGTGGATTATTCTTGATACACAGGGGAAACTGTTGAGTGTGAAAAACCCAGCAGCGTTGCTGTTCTTGACACACTCAAACCGGTGCGCCTGGTACCTACTACCATACCCGGTTCAAAAGCACTTAAATCTTTTGTCTTGCCCATTCATCCTCTCAATTGCACACATAAACAATCCATGTCTCTATTGTCTCAAGGCTTAACAATCCTTCTTTAACATGTCCTCCCCTTCAACTACTCTGATTGAAGCAGATTTAAAAGGTGACATCAATAAGGGATCATGGCTGTCACCTGGATTAACCTGGTCAGTCTATGTCATGGAAAGAGCAGGTGTTCTTAATGTTTTGTACACTCAGTGTATGTCACATTATGGCATCTGTGAGCGCACGGGCAGTGCCATTGAGGCTATCTCTATTGTGGCCATCTCCATATTTTTCTACTACATCTAGTTGGCAAACTGAAAGGGTGCATACTGCCAGCTAATGTTGTTCAAACACGTATAAAGCCAAGGTTTGTGATTTACTGCCACCTACAGGAATGTTTGCTCACGAGTACCACAGTATGAGTCATAATACCCATAAAACCTACACAGGGTAGTGTGTACTGCCCAGTACATCACTGGGGCCAAGCTTCCTGCCATCCAGGACCTCTATACCGGTGTCAGAGGAAGGCCCTAAAAATTGACAAAGACTCCAGCCACCCTAGTCATAGACTGTTCTCTCTGCTCCCACACGGCAAGCGGTACCTGAGCGCCATGTCTAGGTCCAAAAGACTTCTTAACAGCTTCTACCCCCATGCCATAAGACTGCTGAACAGCTAATCAAATGGCTACCCGGGAATTTGAATTGACCCCCCCCCTTTTTTTACACCGCTGCTACTCGCTGTTTATTATCTATGCATAGTCACTTTACCCCTACCTACATGTAGATATTACCTCGACTAACCTGAACCCCCACACATTGACTCTGTACCGGTACCCTCTGTATATAGCCTCGTTATTGTTATTTTATTGTTTCTCTTTTATTTTTTACTTCAGCGCATGTGACAAATACAATTTAATTTGATTTAGTAGTGCTCTTTTTCATTCAATCAAGCAGTCACACAGCAGAGAAGCAGATGGATGAGCACTTCAATAGTAGAAACTATGCTTGGCAGCTCATTTGCAGATTGGACTATCCAATTCCCAATACCGTAATGCTACCTAATATACTGTATGCATTGGTTCTATGTAGAACTGTCCCCTGAGGTGGGTGCTGTGCTGTAGAGATAAAAAATATAATTAACCATTGTATCACATTCAGATAAAATCTGAAGGGAATGCCAAGATACAAACATTAAGTTCTTCAACTTACTATGCTATTACAGTGGTAGAATTTCTAATCTCCACTGTGTATAATAAGTTTGTCATCAATGAGGTAGAGGCGTAGAAAATGGTTAATGTACCATATGTTATATCTGCTAAATCTCAAGAATATTGGAAATGAACTCTAGTACATAAAAACACAATCAACGTGCTGTTGCTATTTCATTAATTTTGGCAGTGATACGGTACTGTTTGGCAATAGAGGTACTTTTGCTGTATGTCCTTACATTAAAACAAATACTGCAATAGCCCCAACACAATGTAGCCTATCCTACTGCATACAAAGAAAAGACTGAAATGAATAAATCTGTGTGCCCATCAAATCAAATGTACACTAATCTACTTATGTGCACTCAAGGATCAGGAATCATCTCTTTTCAGAGATGGTCCATAGATGAGTATTTGATTTTTCAATATTTTCGGTATTTTCAATTCATTATCAATATTTTTTTATTCATGATATATATTGGCACAACTCTGCTCAGTGTATACAACAATGTGTATTGGCTTAATTAAGCCTTCATCAGGGTGTCCGAAACTCTGATGAAGGCGTGAGCCGATATATGTTGGTGTATTTAATTTTTTTAATTGCTTGGCCCACACATTACTCACACAAACTCACACAAGTGCCTCAAATTTCTCTTTAGCTTTTCTAGTACTATTCCCCGCCAAGAGCACATGTACTTGTTTTGGAATAACTGAAGCGCTCCTGCTACTTATTTTTCTTCTGCTCAGTATATGCTGATGATAATCCACCTCTCTTCTCATGGCATTCATATCAATATGTTGACCTTTCCAAGCCATTTCAATTATAATAGCAGCTACACTTTGTTGTGGTCTTGCAGGTTCTTTGTTTGATTCGATACACTGCTTTACCCTCTCAGTATTCCTGGCATGTGTTCTGACACTTTTTGCCTTGGTTTCATACTTTTTCAAAATTTTACAGGCGGTCCTCCCCTAAACCTGTTCAGTATTGTGTTTGACCCTCTCCTCAGTGCGTGAAACCCCCTCCAGCACTGACTACACCAGCAATGTTTCAGACACAGTACAGTCGACTTTTCCAGAATCACTGTGACTTAATGTGGCTTAGGGAGTTAAATGGGGAGAGACAAACTTGAGATCAATGTGAAAATCGTGGGAACTACTGCCATACACAGCTTATAAAGCGTACAAGCCTGGGTGTCATAGCCATAAATTGCGGCCCTGTTCGAGGGAAATAAATAATTGACGGAAACCCAGAAGAAAAAATGTATGTGTGTGAAAGTGTGGCAATGAGGATAGTGCTACAGTGCTAGCGTAACCAGGAAGAATAAAAACTCAGTGTTGAAATGATGCTAAATCAAAGTGATTTTAGGTTAAAAGGCCATAATTGTTTTGCAAATACATGTTTAAAAGAACATAACGTATCTGTGATGACCGCATTACTTTTATCAACTGTAGGAAGAACTGCTTTATCTAGTCAAAGGTTCAACAAATACTGTCTTTGTTTCCACAATTTCCTCTTACTACTTTGAGCAATTGAGATTAATATACTTGCATTCACATTCAACCTTTTTAGTATCTGTTAAAAACTGCTCAACCAAAGCGTTTAATTGTAATGTATGCACAGCTGGCAATGCATGGCACATGCCTTCATTATTCTCCTGGTTGTTATTTTGATTAAAAGAACTAAGAACATCCAGAAGCTAAACACGATGAATGCTAATGACTTCGGATATATTCCATATCCTCTGCAGATTTTGGGAAGTCAAGCAAATTACATCTTTAGAGGATCTGAGTTTCTCAGGCAATATATTCATTATGTCTCTCCATCTGTCTCTCGCTCTCTCTCTCTCCTGCCCTCTCCCTTGGTCCTTTACTCTGATAGGAGGCAATCTATCTTGTTAACTGAATGGGCTTTTAACATTAGAGGTAAAAAAGTCATGAGTGATCCATTTCCTGCAGATCTGACACCTGCCTCAGGAGGAGGATGATGGAGGATGATGGAACACAATGGGGAGAGGGGTGCAAACTACAGACTACACAAATCTTCCCTCTAATCTGATGGGAAAGTGTGACCACTTCCGTTTCAAATGTGTTTTTGTTTTTAATGGTCTTCAAGCGCAAAACGCACAAAAACAGTAGCTATATCCCAATGCAATGTCACAATATGATGACACATTACATTGAAACAATGTTGATTCAACCAGTTTGTACCCAGTGGGTTTTGTTGTGTACATTTGACATGTCAGATGGTTCGTGGGAATCGATCAAAGATGGGTCTATAGTTTAACATCTGTGGTGACTGGTGAGTAATAGTTGTTGTATTTTAAGACTGGCTACATGGCTAAACCCAAGTATGTGTACCACAGGAATGTTAAACAGCAGAACTGCTGCAACTGAGGCATATTCTATCTATTGGAATAAGAAAGGACTGTTGGAGCTGAGTTATGATAATCCCTAATGGTGTGTATTTTACTGTGTGCCTTCCTTCACTGGCAAAAACATTCAAATGAAATAACACATATTTAAACTGATAATGAGAATGCCACCATAATTCTGTTGTACAGTATAACACTAGAAGAACCAGTGCAAACGGATTTCAAAGGGAAACACATTGACTAGCCTCTAATGTTTCCACAGAAGAAAAGAGAATCCTAATCAAAGAAACTGTCTGACGTCAAGGCCGGCCTAAATAAGTCTGTGAACATTACATCACAATGCAATTACACGCACCTTAATGTTTGGAGTGCAGGGCCAATAACATTTGGCTCTTGATATGTTTCTTGTTTGACTTGGGGGAAGGATTTAATGATATCTGCAACTGTACCATTATCATTTCTGCTGAGCTGAACTGAGCTGTGTTCAATATTGTTGTGCCAGCCATTACCTTGTAGGCATACTTTCCCTCTCATTTCATTTGCATTGTTCTCACTGGTAGTTTGGTGGGGGGAGGCTCTTTGAAGGCAATGCAATTTGTTTTGATGAGAGTTTCATCACCCACTTGAGAGAAGACGATGAAACACAAGGAGATAATGGCTCCTCAGAATACACTTATGTTCCAATGGCCCTCCTGAATAGGGCTTTATGTAATGTTCATGTTCATGTTGATTCTCTGCCATTTCGTGTTGATTTCAGTGCTATATTCCCCTGCTCGTGTTCATAGTATGTCATTCTCAAATCAGTTTTTATACAAAGGCTTATTTCATACCGAGACCATTTCTAGTCCGATTAGCCTGATGAGCAACAGAACATGTTGTGTGATGAATTTTTGGAGAGTTCCACAGCATGTTGCATAATTCTCACTTATGTGATAATATAAGCCGAACAATTACTGTTATAGTATGGGACACCCGTTTTATTTCAGTCACATCGATAAGGCAACAGAACATGTTGTGTGATGAATTTATGGAGAGTTCCACAGCATGTTGCATAATTCTCACTTATGTGATAATGTAAGCCGAACAATTACTGTTATAGTATGGGAAACCCGTTTTATTTCAGTCACATCGATAAGGCGATAGAGTTCCTCTATTGTTTTTTGTTTTTTCAAGATCCCTGAAATGGTGGCGATAAAGTAAATGCAAGACCCCAGAAAGAGGGAAGTGAAGGCAACTGCATGCATATTTTGATTTATGAGCAATAGAGTTAATTTTGCTATGGCTCATCGACAGGGGTTGCAGTGACTCATGTGCATCACTAACATAATTAACTTCTCTCTGATGGCAGAAATCCAACATCCATCACTTAATGTACTGTTTAACTTGAAAAAAAAGTGATAACCTCTTTTTCTTTTGTGTGCATCATGAATATTGGCAGGCTGTGCGTGAAAGATTATAAAAAATAATACACTGTATACAGTATACACCATAAAATCTGTTGATTGTGGGTGGATTATTGGCATGGTGTTTCCTCTCTACTGATAAGGACACGGTAGATGATTCAGTCTATCTTGCCCTGTGGGAACCCAGGTTATCTCTTTCTGTTGGCTCCTCTGGGTCTGTGCCTCTGTGCAATATGGTACATGAAGGAAACGCAGTTGTGTTTGAAACATGATTGTCCTTATTCAATAAGTAGAATGCAATGAAAACGATTAGAGTGCAGTGTTGTAAGTTTGAGTATTTGTTTTCTGGAACATTTACTTAATGTACAACAATACCCCTAAAACTCAATGGGTACCCCAACGAACATACACTGATAGAACATACTGTAAAATTGAATACATGTTTAAATATGTTTATTCATTATACATACATATGCTCCTTGTTAATCTGCACAGCTAATCGATTATGCATGACTGAATTATAGCCTACATAATAACATCAAGCATCCTCCATGGAGATACAAGCCAGCTGCCTCACTACATAAGCATGAAGTAATAAACATGGAATGTCAAATACATGTAAATGTATGTGGTGGGATTAAAGATTGGAATGATCTCAAAACTGTTGTACATTGACACACGTGTACAAAATTGATGAAACAAGTATTTCCCAATAGGTATATTTTCTTTCCATGAGAAACTGTACATGACTCCAACTTGTAAACAATTAAATCTGTATTCAGACAAGAAACAGTAGCTAGTCCAAAACAAGTATATTCATAGCCCTCTTCTATCCTTCTTGCAAAGGATTTTTTTGAAAGACCTCCTAAAGTCATTGTTGAAAATAGTGTAAATGACTGGATTCAGCGAGCTATTGCAGTATCCGAACCAGAAGAAGAAATTGAACAATGTCTCAGGGACACAGCAGGACTCACATATGGCGGTGAGTGTGTACGTGAAGAAGAAGGGGAACCAGCAGACAACAAACACTCCCATGACCACAGCCAGAACAAAGGTGAAGCGCTTCTCTCTGTTCTGCCTTCCTTTCCACCGGCTCACTTTCACACACTGGTGTGCATCATAATCTTTAGGGGACGGGTCTTCTAGTTTCACCTGACTCACTTTGGTCTTTCCCTTTCTCAGCTTCATTTTGATGGAGCACTGGTTCTCATTCCCATCAGACGAGGAGCACTCTTCCTCCACGTCGATTCCATTGACCTCCTCACCCTCCTCCACTCCATCTCTACGTCCTTCTCTGTTCCTTCTCTCCAGGGGGTCCTGCTGAACTAAGCCATACTGACTTTTATCTGGATTATTGTTTTCCCTTCTCCTTTCACCCGGAGGGGCCCTAGTTCTATTCTTTGCAACCTGGTAAATTCGAACGTACACCAGAATCATGATCACACAGGGGGCGAAGAATGAGGCGGTGCTGGAGAATATGATGTACCACTTCTCCTCATTGATCTTACATGTGGGACCCTCCTCTTTGGCCCCTTCCTTCTCCATTGAAATGAGAGGTGGGAATGATATAATAGCAGCCAGCACCCACACGAATAAAACTATACATTTGATCCTGCGTGGTGTCCTTTTCGAGTTGTACTCAATGGCTTGAGTGACTGACCAGTATCTGTCCAGACTTATGGCACACAGATGCGTGATGGACGAGGTGCAGAACAGAACATCCAGGGCCAGGTATATCTCACACCACACTTGACCAAAGTACCAATATCCCATCAGTTCATTAGCCAGAGAAAAGGGCATCACCAGAGTGGCCACTAGAATGTCTGCACATGCTAAGGACACTAAAAACAAGTTCTGAGGGGCTCTTAGGGCCCGGCTGGTGAACACAGCGATGACCACTAGGACATTACCGAACACTGTGAGAAGAATAAGGATACCCACCAGTATTGTCAGAGGCACAGAAGTCTGCACAGTGTAAGGGAGCCTGCCAGGCAAAGTCTTGTTGCTGTTGGTCAAGTTATCACACCCCATAAGGATGAAGCTGGGGTCCTTACAAGATAAGTCAACCAATCCACTATTATGGCACATTCGTTAATTAAGCGTCCCACGATAACGTAGCCTTTAATTTTTGCCCACTGGGGAGAATGTCATATCAACAATCTCACATACAAATGATCTCAAAATGTGGTTTTACTCCTTTGTTTTCCAGCATCCAAAAACGTAGTTTTCTCCATTTACACATTCAGGAAAAAAGTGGTAATTCGTTATCCTCTGCCTTCGAGCTTCAAACACTTCAAATTGTCCCACGTTGTGCATGGAATAGCATCGACAGGATTATATTTCTCTGCCACTGAAACAGTAGTTGGTGAAGCAGATATGTATGTGGCAGAGGAGGGGATTGCCGCTTTTTATATGGTGTTGAGCCTCATCTCCCTAGTCAGTATATCTTAGTGGGAATAATGGGCGGGGTCCAATTACTATCGGAGCTACAGAAGAGTTTCATTGTTGCTTTCCAAATTGTACATTGACAAAATACCTTGTCATTCCAAATATTCTGCAGATATATCTATATATTTTGTATTTTGTGACTACGTCTAGGCTAGTGTTTATTAATGAACCACATGAGATATTAGTAATCTTATTTCATAATCTCAGGTAGCCTAGTTGTTGAGCCAGTAACCAAAAGGTCGCTGGTTCCAATATATACCTTTTTTAAATGTAACCTTTATTTTAACAGGGAAGACATATTGAGACCTGGGTCGCTTTTACAAATGCACCCTGTATATACAACGCAAATATACACATTGAACCCAAACTATATACAGTATATACAGTGGGGAGAACAAGTATTTGATACACTGCCGATTTTGCAGGTTTTCCTACTTACAAAGCATGTAGAGGTCTGTAATTTTTATCATAGGTACACTTCAACTATGAGAGACGGAATCTAAAACAAAAATCCAGAAAATCACATTGTATGATTTTTAAGTAATTAATTTGCATTTTATTGCATGACATAAGTATTTGATACATCAGAAAAGCAGAACTTAATATTTGGTACAGAAACCTTTGTTTGCAATTACAGAGATCATACGTTTCCTGTAGTTCTTGACTAGGTTTGCACACACTGCAGCAGGGATTTTGGCCCACTCCTCCCTACAGATCTTCTCCAGATCCTTCAGGTTTCGGGGCTGTCGCTGGGCAATACGGACTTTCAGCTCCCTCCAAAGATTTTCTATTGGGTTCAGGTCTGGAGACTGGCTAGGCCACTCCAGGACCTTGAGATGCTTCTTACGGAGCCACTCCTTAGTTGCCATGGCTGTGTGCTTCGTGTCGTTGTCATGCTGGAAGACCCAGCCACGACCCATCTTCAATGCTCTTACTGAGGGAAGGAGGTTGTTGGCCAAGATCTCGCGATACATGGCCCCATCCATCCTCCCCTCAATACGGTGCAGTCGTCCTGTCCCCTTTGCAGAAAAGCATCCCCAAAGAATGATGTTTCCACCTCCATGCTTCACGGTTGGGACGGTGTTCTTGGGGTTGTACTCATACTTCTTCTTCCTCCAAACACGGCGAGTGGAGTTAGACCAAAAAGCTCTATTTTTGTCTCATCAGACCACATGACCTTCTCCCATTCCTCCTCTGGATCATCCAGATGGTCATTGGCAAACTTCAGACAGGCCTGGACATGCACTGGCTTAAGCAGGGGGACCTTGCGTGCGCTGCAGGATTTTAATCCATGACGGCGTAGTGTGTTACTAATGGTTTTCTTTGAGACTGTGGTCCCAGCTCTCTTCAGGTCATTGACCAGGTCCTGCCGTGTAGTTCTGGGCTGATCCCTCACCTTCCTCATGATCATTGATGCCCCACGAGGTGAAATCTTGCATGGAGCCCCAGACCGAGGGTGATTGACCGTCATCTTGAACTTCTTCCATTTTCTAATAATTGCGCCAACAGTTGTTTCCTTCTCACCAAGCTGCTTGCCTATTGTCCTGTAGCCCATCCCAGCCTTGTGCAGGTCTACAATTTTATCCCTGATGTCCTTACACAGCTCTCTGGTCTTGGCCATTGTGGAGAGGTTGGAATCTGTTTGATTGAGTGTGTGGACAGGTGTCTTTTATACAGGTAACGAGTTCAAACAGGTGCAGTTAATACAGGTAATGAGTGGAGAACAGGAGGGCTTCTTAAAGAAAAACTAACAGGTCTGTGAGAGCCGGAATTCTTACTAGTTGGTAGGTGATCAAATACTTATGTCATGCAATAAAATGCAAATTAATTATTTAAAAATCATACAATGTGATTTTCTGGATTTTTGTTTTAGATTCCGTCTCTCACAGTTGAAGTGTACCTATGATAAAAATTACAGACCTCTACATGCTTTGTAAGTAGGAAAACCTGCAAAATCGGCAGTGTATCAAATACTTGTTCTCCCCACTGTATATATACAGTGCTTTCGGAAAGTATTCAGATACTTCACTTTTTCTACATTTTGTTAAGTTACAGCCTCATTCTAAAATGTATTACATTTTTTCCCCCTCATCAACCTACACACCATACCCCATAATGACAAAGCGAAAATAGGTTTTTAGACATTTTTGCTAATTTATTCAAAACAAAAAACGAAATGCCTTGGGGATGCTGTGGGGATGTTTTTCAGCAGCAGGGACTGGAAGACTAGTCAGGATCGAGGGAAAGATGAACAGAGCCAAGTAAAGACATATCCTTGATGAAAACCTGCTTCAGAGCGAAGGTTAATCTTCCAACAGGACAACGGCCCTAAGCACACAGCCAAGACAACGCAGGAGTGGCTTCGGGACAAGTCTTTCAAGGTCCTTGAGTCGGCCTGCCATAACCTGGACTTGAACCCGATCAAACATCTCTGGAGAGACCTGAAAAATAGCTGTGCAGCAACACTCCCCATCCAACCTGACAGAGCTTGAGAGGATCTGCAGAAAAGATTGGAAGAATCTCCCCAAATACAGGTGTGCCAAGCTTGTAGCGTCATACTCAAGAAGACTCAAGGCTGTAATCACTGCCGAAGGTGCTTCAACAAAGTACTGAGTAAAGGGTCTGAAAACGTATGTAAATATGATAAACGTGTCTAAAAACCTGTTTTTGCTTTGCGATTATGGGGTATTGTGTGTAGATTCAAAAACTATTGAATACATTTTAGAATAAGGCTGTAACGTAACAAAATGTGGAAAAAGTCAAGGGGTCTGAATACTCTCCGAATGCACTGTATATACACATTAAAATACAAAAATACAGTCATGCGAAGCACTAATAAACCATCACGAAACACCCAGAAAAACAGTTACATTACTCCACAAATAAGTCACCAATCAATACTTGAAATTTCCTGAAAGGACACCAGAACATTAAGATGAAATGCATTTTGAATTTTGTTCCAGTAATACGGTGCATTAAAACTAAAAGCAGATTTACCTGGCTCGGTGGAGACGCTAGGAACCTTGAGTTAATCCAAGATTCCCAGAGCCAACTAGGTGAAAGATCTGTTGATTTGCCCTTGAGCAAGGCACTTAACCCTAATGGCTCCTGTAAGGCTCTCTGGATAAGAGCGTCTTGTAAATGACTTATTTTCATCTTAAAAAATGCTAATGACAGCAAGTAGCCTAAGTTAATTGCTGCAAACAGTAGGCCTAAATAATAGCTTCATATATTATTATGCACTATAATCTACTCCGATTTCAGAGCACTCTCTTCTGAGTGTGCCAGAGCACAGAATAACTGATTCATTTACGAAGGTGCAACACCCATTGAATATGACTTGTGTCAGTAAACCATTCTCCTCAGCCAGAGCATCCAGTGTGCGCTCTGAACACTGAGAGCAAAACACTCTGAATTTATGAACAGACAATCTGACAATGCTCTGAATTTACTTTACGTAACAGACACACTGGAGGCAATTTACGAACACACCCTTATATGACTTGTTGAAGACATACTGACGGCTCTTATTTAATGATGCGTTTGTAAATTCATTCTGGCTATCTACTGTGACTTTAGAGTACTCTCGTCTAAGTGTGCCACAGTGCAGAATAACTTATGAATTTACGAACCTGCAACACTGGTCAAATATGACCGGTGTCAGTAAACGTTGGCAAAAAAACAGCACAGTTAACACTAACGCTCTATATAACATGAAAACAGCCTAACCAGCTCTGCTAGTGGAGTAAAATGGTCAGAGTAAGGTGCTCTCTCATTTGTTTCTGGAGGTAGCTACTAACAAGCTAGCCAACTTTAGCCAGTTAGATTGGGTGCTCCTGGAGCGAAACACTCTGAATTTACAAATGGACAATCTGACAATGCTCTGAATTTACAAACGGACAATCTGGCAACGCTCTGAATTCCTAACGCCCAGAGCGCACTCTGGCACTCCAACTGGAAGTTACGAATGCACCCAACATATTATAGAATAACTGTGCGTTCGTAAATTCACTCTGGTTATCTACTCCGACTTCTGAGCACTCTTGTCTGAATGTGCCATTGCGCAGAATAACTGATGAATTTACATACACACAACACCGCTGAATATGATCGGTGTCCATAGTCAGCAAAAAAAATAAACGTCATTCAGCTGCGGTTACAGTCACCAATGCTCTAGGTAACATGAAAACAGCCTGACCACCTCTGCTAGGGTAAGTACAATGGTCAGCGTGAGGTGTTCTCTCGTTGTGTTGCTCATTTGTGTCTGGAAGTAGCTAGCAAGCTAGCCAAATTTAGCCGACTGCCGTTGTGAGGTCAGAACGCTCTGATCAACCCTACTCCTCCACCAGAGCGTCCAGTGCGTACACCGAGAGTGAATCACTCTTAATTTACGAACGGGAAAATATTGAATTTACGACCAACCCAGAGCGCACTCTGACACACTGGAGACAATTTACGAACACACCCTATGAGTTACAGTCAGAGTTGACCTTTTACAGTGAATTCGTTAGAGTGTCGATTCAAATACCAATTGTCCATTTTAAGTACCATGGACAGAATTTATTGGGATAAAGCCCCATCTGCTGACAAAGAGCGATATTACACTTTGGCAGACTACTATCGCGAGAATAACATGTTATAAGAAATAATCGACATTTCCGGTTTATTTTTAAAATATTTATTTTTGCTGATTTATGAGAACCTATTTCAGTAAAATCTGAATATCCTTATTTATTCAGTTGAAACAAATACAGAAAGGTAAGATTATTAATGAACATTTAGCCGTTTTGAATGTGTTTTCTTTTGCAAAAATGTCACTGTGTTGTGATGATGGCCTACAAATTAACTAACGTTAGCTATCTAGCGGTAACGTTAGTTAGCTGACATTCTTGCTAGCGATGCCTATTTGAAATGTATTTGAAAGTCGATAACTAGATTTGATACCTATCAGAGTAAGGAAATAAAGAGAACTAACGTTAGTTACCTGAGAAACGAGTGCTGTAAATGTGTTAACCCTCCACCGAAATGTAACTAGTTACGCCAGATAGCCAATTAAGCTAACTAGCCAGCTGGAATTTGTGTAGCTACACATGGCCAAAAGTATGCAGACACTCCTTCAAATTAGTTTATTCGACTATTTCAGCCACACCCGTTGCTGACCGGCGTATAAAATCGAGCACACAGCCATGCAATCTCCACAGTCAAACATTGTCAGTAGCCCATACTGAAGAGCTCAGTGACTGTAAAATGGCATAGTCATAGGATGCCACCTTTCCAACAAGTCAGATTGTAAAAGTTCTACCCTGCTAGAGCTGCCCCGGTCAACTGTAAGTGCTGTTATTGTGAAGTGGAAACATCTGAGAGCAACAGACGAGAAGTGGTAGGCCACACAAACTCACATAATGGGAGTGCTGAAGTGCATAACACCTAAAAATCGTCTGTCTTCGGTTGCAACACTCTACCGAAGCAACATCAGCACAAAAACTGTTCATGAAATGGGTCTCCATGGCCAAGCAGCCGCACACAAGCCTAAGATCACCATGTGCAATGCCAAGCCTTGGCTGGAGTGGTCTAAAGCTCGCCACCATTGGACTCTGGAGCAGTGGGAACTCGTTCACTGGAGTGAGGAATCATGCTTCGCCTTCTGGCAGTCTGACGGACAAATCTGGGTTTGGCGGATGCCAGGAGAGTGCTACCTGCCTGACTGGAAAGTTTGGTGGAGGAGGAATAATGGTCTGGCGCTGTTTTTCATAGTTCGTGTGAGGCCCCTTAGTTCCGGTGAAGGGACATTTTAACGCTACAGCATACAATGATCTTCTAGACTATTCTGTGCTTCCAACTTTGTGGCAACAGTTTGGGGAAGGCCCTTTCCTATATCAAATCTTATTTGTCACATGTGCCAAATACAACAGGTGTAGACCTTACCATTAAATGCTTCCTTACAAGCCCATAACCAACAATGCAGTTCAAGAAATAAAGTAAAATAATCAAGTCAAAAAGTAACACAAGAAAATTACATAACAATAATGAGGCTATATACAGGGGGTACCGGTACAGAGTCAATATGCAGGGGTACAGGTTAATCGAGGTAATTTGTGACTATGCATAGACGATAGATAGCGAGTAGCAGCAGTGTAAAAACTAAGGGGGGTCAATGTAAATTGTCTGGGTGAATATTTGATTAATTGCTTGGGAGTAGAAACTGTTAAGGAGCCTTTTGATCCTAGACTTAGCGTCTCGTTACTGCTTGCTGGGCGGTAGTGGAGAGAATAATCACTTGGGTGACTGGAGTCTTTGATGATTTTTTTGGGCCTTCCTCTGATACCCATCGCCTAGTTTGTAGGTCCTGGATGTTAGGAAGCTTGTCCCCAGTGATGTACTGGGCTGTACTCACTACCCTCTAGCGCCTTTACGTTCAGATGCCGAGTAGTTGCCATATCAGGCGGTGATGCAACCTTTCAGGATGCTCTCGATGGTGCAGCTGTAGAACCTTTTGAGGATCTGGGGACCCATGCCAAATCTTCTCAGGCCTGAGTGGGAAAAGGTGTTGTCGTGCCCTCTTCACAACTGCCTTGGTGTGTTTGGACCATGATAGTTTGTTGGTGATGTGGAGACCAAGGACTTTGAAACTCTCGACACGTTCCACTTCAGTCTCGTCGATGTTCGGCCCTCGACGCGTTCCACTTCATTCTCGTCCATGTTAATGGGGGCCTGTTCGGCCCTCCTTTTTTTATAGTCCACAATCAGCTCCTTTGTCTGTATCACATTGAGGTAGAGGTTGTTGTCCTTGCACCACACTGCCAGGTCTCTGACCTCCTCCCTATAGGCTGTCTCATCGTTGTCGGTGATCAGGCCTACCACTGTTGTCGTCAGCAAAGTTGATGGTGTTGGGAGTCGTGCTTGGCCATGCAGTTGTGGGTGAACAGGGATTACAGGACTAAGCGTGGACCCCTGAGAGGCCCCAGTGTTGCGGATCAGCTTGGCAGATGTGTTGTTGCCTAACCTTACCACCTGGGGCTGCCCGTCAGGAAGTCCAGGATCCAGTTGCAAAGTGAGGTGTTTAGTCCCAGGGTCTTTAGCTTGATGAGCTTTGTAGGCACTATGGTGTTGAACGCTGAGCTGTAGTCAATGAACAGCATTCTCACATAGGTATTCCTTTTGTCCAGGTGGGAAAGGGCAGTGTTGAGTGCGATTTGAGATTGTGTCATCTGTGGATCTGTTGGGGCGGTATGCGAATTGTAGTGGGTCTAGGGTTTCTGGGTTGATGGTGTTGATGTGAGCCATGACCAGCCTATCAAAGCACTTCATATCTACTGAGTGCTATGGGGCGGTAATCATTTAGGCATGTTACCTTCGCTTTCTTTGGTACAGGGACTATGGTGGTCTGTTTGAAACATGTAGGTGTTACAGACTCAGTCAGGGAGAGGTTGACGATGTCAGTGAAGACACTTGCCAGTTGGTCCGCGCATATCTTGGTAATCCGTCTGGCCCTGCAGCTTCATGGATGTTGACCTGCTTAAAGGTCTTGCTCACATTTGCTACGGACAGCTTGATCACACAGCTAGTATGAAAGCTAAACAGCTTTTATCCACAGAGCCCTTTTGCCCTTTGTTAGGTAACGTAACAATTAGAGGTCGACCGATTAATCGGCAGGGCCGATTTCACGTTTTCATAACAATCGGTAATCGGCCTTTTTGGACGCCGATTATGGCCGATTACATTGCAATCCATGAGGAAACTGTGGCAGGCTGGCCACCTGTTACGTGAGTGCAGCGTCAAAAGGACCTTGTGGCTACAAGAAGCCAAGATACTTTGCTAGCTAGCATTAAACTTATCTTATAAAAAAAACAATCAATCTTCACATAATCACTAGTTAACTACACATGGTTGATGATATTACTAAGTTAACTAGCTTGTCCTGCGTTGCATATAATCAAGGCGCTGCCTGTTCATTTATCATCGAATCACAGCCTACTTCAACTTCGCCAAACAGGTGATGATTTAACAAAAGCGCATTCGTGAAAAAAGCACAGTCGTTGCACAAATGTACCTAACCATAAACATCAATGCCTTTTCTTAAAATCAATACACAGAAGTATATTTTTTAAACCTGCATATTTAGTTAAAATAAATTTATGTTAGCAGGCAATATTAACTAGGGAAATTGTGTCATGGTATATGCAACAGTTCGGGCCACCTGGATCGTTGTGAACTATGTGACCGTAATTCATTTGCCAGAATTGTACATAATTATGACATAACATTGAAGGTTGTGTAATGTAACAGCAATATTTAGACTTGGGGTTGCCACCTGTTCGATAAAATACGGAACGGTTCTGTATTTCACTGAAAGAATAAATGTTTTGTTTTTTTCGAAATGATAGTTTCCGTATTTGACCATATTAATGACCTAAGGCTCATATTTCTGTGTGTTTATTATATTATAATTAAGTCTTTGATTTGATATTTGATAGAGCAGTCTGACTGAGCAATGGTAGGCAGCAGCAGACTCGTAAGCATTCATTCAAACAGCACTTTACTGCGTTTGCCAGCAGCTCTTAGCAATGCTTGAAGCACAACGCTGTTTATGACTTCAAGCCTATCAACTCCCGAGATTAGGCTGGCAATACTAAAGTGCCTATAAGAACATCCAATAGTCACAGGTATATGAAATACAAATGGTATAAAGAGAAATAGTTGACATGTTATAATTCCTAAAATAACTACAACCTAAAACTTCTTAACTGGGTGTATTGAAGAACTGGGAATATTGAGCCACCAGCTTTCATATGTTCTCATGTTCTGAGCAAGGGACTTAAACGTTAGCTTTTTTACATGGCACATATTGCACTTTTACTTTCTTCTCCAACACTGTTTTTGCATTATTTAAACCAAATTGAACATGTTTCATTATTTATTTTAGACTAAATATATGTAATTTATGTATTATATTAAGTTAAAATAAAAGTGTTCAGTCAGTATTGTTGTAATTGTCATTATTACAAATATATATTATATTACTACAAATATCAGCTTTTTTTGGTCCTCCAATAATCGTTATCGGCGTTGAAAAATCATAATCGGTCGACCTCTAGTAACAATTCTCTATGATGTGCAACACTTAATGATGTTATTAGGCTATGTGTGCTTGTTATTTGCTGTCATTGCTTTGTTTCAATTGTATCGTTTTACCCCCCCCTGCCCTCTCTTTCATTGTGAATTTTCAGATGTCAGAGGATTTGTTGAAACAGTTGGGCAGCTACAAAGCACAGTTGCAACAAGTGGAAGCCGCCTTATCAACCGACCCTGAAAATGAAGACCTTCTCAAATTACAGAAAGACTTATCGGTAACTAGTTAGCCATGTGTCACCTGTATTGGCCATGAACATTTGAGATTTTACATCATTTTTACATCATTAAGTGTCAATATGTTTCTTAGTGTGTCTGTTGTCTAATGTGATTATTATCCAGGAATTGAATGACCTCAATTACGTATCCTTCACAGGAAGTCATAGACTTAACAAAAGACCTCCTGACGTCGCAGCCCTCCGAAGGTACTGCTAGTGCCAACAGCTCAGATGCAGCCCCCCTGAAACATAGGTGGAGCGTTGGGGACAGGTGTATGACTGCGTGGAGTAAGGATGGACAGTGAGTATCACCCAGAAGCTCCTCAGTCCATAGTCAACCTGAATATTCAACTGTTTCGTTACCAATTTTACAATGTCATCTTTGTTCGTCTTGCTTGCACATATAGGGTCTTGACTTCATTTGACCTACACTATTCAGATGTATTTGTTCAGTGAAGCAGTGATAGACATGACAAGACTATTTTGCAAGAAGGGCCTAGCCCATGAATAAGAACAATAACAGAAACTCTCAGAATCTGTAATTCTTTATAATTGTGTAGAAGGGCTTGAGTCTTGCTTGTACTCACCTGCTTACAGCCGGGATTCTTTGACAGGGTGTATGAAGCTGAGATTGAGGAGATAGACGGCGAGAATGGCACGGCGGCCATCACCTTCTCCGGCTACGGGAACGCAGAGGTGGTGCCACTGCAGAACCTCAAGCCTGCCGAGGAGGGCAAGCACTCTGAGGATGACGGGAAATCCAAGTCTAGGTAGGAGAGACAGCGTATATGTTAATTAAATAGGTCCTGTGTTGGGTCAGGAGTTTCACTTGTTTCCAGTTCTTGATGTCCAGAAGAGTCCATGGCTGATCTAAAATTTTGATTTTGTGTGTGGGTGTGTGCGCCATGACAGGAAGGAGCAGATAGCAGACCAGAGGGAGTACAAGAAGAAGAAGGCCCAGAAGAAGGTGTTGAGGATGAAGGAGCTGGAACAGGAGCGAGAAGACCAGAAATCCAAGTGGCAGAGTTTTAACAACAAGGCCTATAACAAGAACAAGAAAGGACAGGTATATTCATTCATTCGCATATTCATCTACTTTACACACTAGAAATGCCGGGCCTTGAACCATCCCGTTCTGAGCCAATAACATCCTAACAGTCTAATAAATACATTTCATATATTCTATTGCAAAAATAGTGCTTTGGTTGTGTTTATGAAGATCTTAGGTAACATTGGAATATGCATTTCCCCCCCCAAAGAATACAAAAGCATTTTCATTAGTTTGTTCTAAATCAAATCAAAGGTTATTGGTCGCATTCACATATTTAGCAGATGTTATTGAGGGTGTAGCGAAATACAGTGCAGTAATAGCTAACAATACACAATAATACACACAAATCTAAAAAGTAAAAGAATGGAATTAAGCAATATTAGGAAGAGCAATGCTGTAGTGTTAGTGGTTATGGGATGAAGAGACAATATGGATAGAATATGTAGTACATCTGAAGAATAGTATATGTACAGCAATAGTTAAATAGGATAGGCCTTGACTAGAATACAGTATATGCATATGAAGTGGGTAAAACAGTATGTAAACATTTTTTAAAGTGACCAGTGTTCCATGACTATGTACATAGGGCAGCAGCCTCTAAGGTGCATGGTAGAGTGCCCAGGTGGTAGCCGTCTAGTGATGGTGACTAAAATTCAGGCCGCTGGCTAGTTGTCACTGTCTAACAATCTGATAGCCTTGAGATAGAAGCTGTTTTTCCAGTCTCTCAGCCCCAGCTTTGATGCACCTGTACTGACCTTGCCTTCTGGATGGTAACGGGGTGAACAGGCCATGGCTTGGTTGGCTGAGGTCCTTGATGATCTCCTTGGTCTTTCTGTGACACCAGGTGCTGTAAATGTCCTGGAGCGCAGATAGTGTGCCCCTGGTGCTCTATGGGTAGACTGCATACCAGACGGTGATCTCAATGGTGCATTTGTAAACGTTTGTGAGGATCTTAGGGGCCAAGCCAAATTTCTTCAGCCGCCTGAAGAAATTCACTACACTATCTGTGTGGACCATTTCAGATTGTCAGTGACGTGTACGCCGAGGAACTTGAAGCTTTTCACCTCCTCCACTGTGGCCCCGTCGATGTGGATGGGGGCGTGCTCCCTCTGCTATCTCCTGAAGTCCACGATCAGCTCCTTCGTTTTGTTGAAGGGAGGATATTTTCCTGGCACCACTCCGCCAGGGCCCTCACCTCCTCCCTGTATGCTGTCTTGTATTTGTTGGTAATCAGGCCTACCACTGTTGTGTCGTCAACTTGATTTTTGAGTTGGAACAGGAGGGGGCTGAGTACGCACCCTTGTGGGGGCCCTGGTGTTGAGGATCAGTGTAGTGGCGATGTTGTTGCCTACCTTCACCACCTGGGGGCTGCCTGTCAAAGTCCAGGACCCAGTTGCACAGGGTGGGGTTCAGACCCAGGGCCCCGAGCTTAATGATGAGCTTGGAGGGTACTATGTTGTTGAATGCTGAGCTGTAGTTTATGAACAGCATTCTTACATAGGTATTCCTCTTGTCCAGATGGGATAGGGCAGTGTGCAGTGCGATGGTGATTGCGTCATCCGTGGATCTATTGGGGCGATATGCAAATTGCAGTGGGTCTAGGGTGTTGGTTAAGGTGGTGATATGATCCTTAACTAGCCTCTCTAAGCACTTCAAGATGACAGAAGTGAGTGCAGCGTGGTAATAATCATTTAGTTACCTTTGCTTTCTTGGTTACAAGAACAATGGTGGACGTCTTGAAGCAAGTGGGGACAACAGACTGGGATAGGGAGATATTGAATATGTCTGTAAACATTCCAGCCAGCTGGTCTGTGCATGCTCTGTGGACGCGGCTAGGGATGCCGTCTGGGCCAGCAGCCTTGTGAGGGTTAACATGCTTAAATGTCTTACTCACGTCGGCCATGGAGAACGAGAGCTCACAGTCCACAGGAGCAGTGGTGACCCACTGTGTTTCCCTCGAAGCGGGTGAAGAAGGTGTTTAGCATGTACGGGAGCAAGACGTCAGTGTCTTGCCATCTAACCACGGTTTTTGGTTTGAATAGGTTTTAATCGTCAGTGGGAACAACATCCCCTATACACTTCCTGACGGACTCAATGTTATTCTCAGAGACAACCTGGAACATATCCCAGTCCATGTGATCAAAACAATCTTGAAGCATGGATTCCGATTGGTCAGACCAGCATTGAACAGACCTTACCACTGGTACTTCCTGTTTGAGTTTCTGCCTATAGGAAGGGAGGAGCAGGATGTAGGTGTGATCTGATTTGCCGAAGGGAGGGTGGGGCAGGACTTGTAGCTGACCCCGAAGGGAGAGTAGCAATGGTCGATAGTTTTTGAAGCACGACTGGAGTGGGCGACGTGTTGATAGAACTTTGCTAGTGTTTTCCTCAGATTTGCTTTATAAATGCAGCTACAATAAATGCGGTCTCAGGATATGCGGTTTCCAGTTTGCACAAAGTCCAGTGCAGTTCCTTGAGAGCCATCATGGTATCGGCTTGAGGGGGAATATACACGGCTGTGATGATGACCGAAGATAATTCTCTCAGGAGGTAATGCGGTCGGCATTTGATTGAGGTATTCTAGGTCGGGTGAACAAACAGACTTGAGTTCCTGTACATTAAAAACGTTAACACAAACACCACAATTCAGTGTTATATCCATCGCAAAGAAATCCATTTTTTTGGCATTTCTTAAAGGTCCAATGCAGTCGTTAATTAATTAACGATATTACTGTGATTTCAGTTAAAATGTTCAAAAATAGTGTCTTAGCAAAGAGCAATTTCTCAAGAAAGAATTTTGCTAGGTATGTCTGAGTGGGAGGGGAAAACTAGAAATGAGCTGTTATTGGCAGAGAGGTTTGGAGCTCTTTCGTATTGGTTGATTAACTAATTTACTGCCTGTTGATGTCACCAAGCAGGCCAAAACTCCATCCCACCAAAACAATCTGAAATTTCAGGTGGTTTTTTCAAACAGCTCTTACGCTAAAAGGGCATTATGATTTTCACAGTATTATTCCACATGATCCTAAGACAATGCATTTTAAAAGAACAGAATAGCATATTTTAAGTGTCATGTTACCAATCATTGCTTTGTAGCCTAGGCAATATGTTGCAGGGAGTGCTCACATGTTGAAAGCATGGATTTCTAGTTATTCATGGTAAAAGTTATCTTTAGAAATACAGCCCATCCACTCAAATTTGAGTTTTGTGAAAAGTTAGTTTTTTTGAAACCATAGATATGCTCTCTGATGGGTAATATTAATCTGAGCTGCATGAACCTCTCTGTAAAATGATTTGGAAAAGTAGCTTTTTGGTAAGCTCTGTTCTCTTTGTCAATTACACATGCCTCGCTGTTCATCAGTTTCTTCATTGACAATTGATAATATGGTCACCCATCAGACTTCTGTCAATTTAATCTTGTCTTTAGGTTACATCCAGGCTGTATCACAACCGGCCATGATTGGGAGTCCCATAGGGCGGCACACAATTGTCCCAGCGTCGTCCGGGTTTGGCCGGTGTAGGTCGTCATTGTAAATAAGAATTTGTTCTTAACTGACTTGCCTAGTTAAGTAAAATAAAATGTCTATGTGTGAAGTTGGTTTAGCTGTAGTTTCGATGGGCTATAATCAGATGGGCAGCGAACTCTCATGTGAAGGAAGGGCAGGGGAGAAAGTGACATGTCTTCCTAAGACTTCTTATAACACGATCGGTTTGTAATCAAAATTCTAACGTCATTGTGTTGAATATTCCTAAATAAGTCTATTTAAGGATGGAGGGGGACATGACTTAAAAAATTGCAGAGGTATTACCATCTTAAATTCATATGAAATCAAGATGACTGTCTGCGCTTCGTGTTAAACGAAGTAACTTTTCAAATGTTATTTGCACATTTTCAGCTGTTGCTTTTTCGCAGGAGAAGTACCATCACATGTACCATTATATGGTTTTATATTGTTTATGTTGTCATTTATCTTTTTAGGTTTAGAGATGTAACAATTTACTGAGATTTCCATTGTCTGTTGCAGGTGAAGAGGAGTATATTTGCATCGCCGGAGAGTGTAAACGGAAAGGTGGGAGTAGGAACATGTGGCATTGCAGACAAACCTATGACCACGTATCACGACACATCCAAATATAACGTCAGGCATCTAATGCCACAGTGACCGAACATTTTATCTTGGTGTAAAAGTATCCTATTGTATAGTAGCAAGATCATTGCTTACCGTTGTGTTTTTATGGTTTGGGTTACCCCAGTAAAGGATATTTTAAACAAATTGCTTGCTCACCATTGGTTGCCTCATTGGGAAATTGTCCTTACCAGTATATCACATAGAACAGCAGAATTCTTAATAAAATAAATTACCACTGTAATGGAGTTGCAGCACAAATAATGGTTGTGGTGAAATGAGTCTGGGTTGCTTTGTCCTTCTGAATGCAACAAAGGCCAAAAAAACTATTTCCATGTTTTCAATGTTACACATTTATTATAGATTTATCAGGTTGAACTAGACTATAATATAAATTTTTACAATTTAGTGATAAGACCCTTTTTTTAAAGCAAGTCATAAAGCTAATTTTACATCTCAGTTTTGTACATTTACAGGGAAACAAATAGTGTTTTTTGTTTAGAGGTAAGATGTTCCTCTCATTTTTCCCTGAACTTGGGCCTTAACTTAAGTCTGAAGAATGTTTCATATTGGTACTGAATGTTGTTTAACACAGTTCCTCCAGATGGCACTAATGTATTTTTTACCATCTTTGTTCTGTGATGTATGTCAATGACCTTATGCCACTGCTGGTGATATAAGCTTTTTTTTAAAATTAAAATCAGGGATAAGTTGTGGATTCTCCTATTAAACCTTCATGTTTGTGTGATTTATTGTGAGGTTTTGTCTATGGTGCTTGTGCATAAGTGTGCAATCTGCAGATATAAATGTATTGTATAGAGAATACATGATTTCAATCATGAAGAGTATATATCTTATAGCTTTGGACACCACAATAACAAGGAATAACGGAACACTGTATAGGTACATATGGTGGTAGAGGTTTATTGATCAAGTTTTCAAGGGACCATTACCATGAACCACACAAAATAGTAGCAGGGGACCAGCAATATATTCTTTGTAAAAGTCACCTTTGATGGCTGATTTAGCACAGGAGAGTGTTCAGAGACACTTTCTTAGTCCAAGTCTTTTTCAAAATGCATTTGACAAATTACCCAAAACTGACATTGAATAAATTCCTGGAACTAAGAAACCTGTGCAAGAGTCAATTTAGCCACGTTAAGACACAGTTGGTGGTGATAATCTTTTTAGTTGTACCACAAAAATATGGGTATGGTCATACGATGAAATGTCCAATTTGGTTAGTGGAATAGTCTTGCAGTGTGATTTTTGTAGACAAATACTCAAAATATACAGCTTCAGGGTTTTAACTTTGGAATGCTTCTCAACTACAATACAAAAAATAAGTTACTAAATAAGGATGTGATTCAAAACTCAAATTACATTCTGCCATGTGCTATTGTTCATGCTACAAAGACATGAGCTCTCAAAACGGGTCAATCCAAAGCACATGACAATACAATTGAAAGTTACATTCAATACACATGCACCATTACTTTTTTGTTCCAACTTTTACAGCCATTTTATCTTACCATTGATTACTATTTGTAATTAATACATCTATTGAAGTTGCATACAAAACAAGCAAGTGGTGTTGGACGGACAAAATTGTGTGCCAAAAACAGCCAACTCAAGAGTTGACATAACTGTCAATAAGTGTTATTGCTTCAGAATTGTGCTTGGGAAGTGCGGGATAGCTTATAGCTGCCTACCGTATACAAACAATATTACTTTTTGAAATCTCAAGGGGGATTGATGTCAATCATCTCACAAAAGAGGCCACTGAGTGATACTTTTAGCCTGTCCTGTACCATTGCACTAGCTTTTGTCTGGGATAACTTGTCAAACAATGCTCAGTTCAAAACCACAACAGACTTAACTTTACATTTGTCAACACATCTAAATAATAATTCAAGTGTGACCAAGACATACAGTACAACACAATAAATATTGGAAAAATAAATACTACATTTCTCAATTATATTCTAATAAATTAGGAATAACATTGGTGACTTGTGTCAAAGATTTCAGGTGTAATTGTGGTTTATTCAACCTGTAGGTACCGTATTAGAGAACCGGTTTGGAGTGCAGATATAGAAGCGCGACTGACCTGCTTGGTGATTGATGAGAATAGTTTTTTTTATTAGAGGGTCATCTGCTAGAGGTTTCCAAAGTGGGGGGGAAAGTGGCACTGGTGAGCTTCTGGCTGGTTTTGTGGTTTTTGTGCTGGTTTTAGGAGGATACAGGTAACATTAGACTGTAAGTGCAGTCGCCCACATCAGGGGCAAGATTTACAGTTGTTGTAGTAGGATTAGTCCACTTTAAAACTGCAGGTGGGGTTTAGCTTTAAACTACTGGTTCTTGGGAGGAGAAGGCTAGTTTAGACTGCAGGTGGTTGATTTTTAGGCTGATTAATAAGAGTGGTCCAGTTTTAAACTTCAAGAGGAGTTGAACTTCAGGCTGGTTCTTTGTACAGTACCAGTTATAGACTGCAGGTGGAGTGGAGTTTTAGGCTGGTTCTTAGTAGAAGGCCAGTTTAGACTGCAGCTGTGGATGAGGAGCTTCAGGCTGGTTCTTAGGAGGAAAAGGTCTGTTTAAGACTGCAGGTGGAGTAGCCCTCGTCGCTGGCCAAGCTCTGCCGACTGCTGTGGTCATCCAAGTCACTGCAGCCACTGGTGCTGATACTGTCCAACTCTCCATGGGAGAACTCAGTGCTTTCCACGTCCACCTCGATCTCTTCTACAGAAATTGGGGTGAGATAAATTTTTTATTATGATCATCCCACACTTAGTAATCAGATAATCATATTGATTGACAACTAATGCTTGATGACACCAAATGCTACATTATAGACTGTAACAAATGTAAATTATATTTACTGGTTTGAAATGGAACTGAACCAAACCGTTTCTTAGTATAATATACAGTGCCTTCAGTAAGTATTCATACCCCTTGACTTATTCCACATTTTGTGTTACAGACTGAATTCAAAAAGGGTTACATTGATTTTGTAGGTTAGCCTGCCCTCTTGTGGATTCATGTATAACTACATGTATGAAACATATTTCTCTACATAAATTAAGTCTAAAGGCCTCCGCATGCTTCCCATCCGAAACAGTTCGGAACAGTTTCTGCGTATATTATGATGACATTTTGTGACATTTTTGTTCATTTTGGTCTTCACCAAAGGATCTCTCTGTACTTTGCTCCATTTGTCTTTCCCTCGATCCTGACTAGTATCCCAGTCCCTGCTGCTGAAAAACATCCCCACAGCATGATGCTGCCACCACCATGCTTCACCGTAGGGATGGTGCCAGGTTTCCTCCAGACGTGACGCTTGGCATTCAGGCCAAAGAGTTCAATCTTGGTTTCATCAGACCAGAGAATCTTGTTTCTCATGGCCTGAGAGTCCTTTCGGTGCCTTTTGTCAAACTCCAAGTGTGTCGTGCATTTTACTGAGGAGTGGCTTCCGCCACTCTACCATAAAGGCCTGATTGGTGGGGTCCTGCGAAGATGGTTGTTCTTCTGGAAGGTTCTCCCATCTCCACAGAAGAACTTTGGAGCTCTGTCAGAGGTACCATCGGGTACTTGATCACCTCCCTGACAAAGGCCCTTCTCCCCGGATTACTCAGTTTGGCCGGGCGACCAGCTCTAGGAAGAGTCTTGGTGGTTCCAAACTTCTTCCATTTAAGAAAGATGGAGGCCACTCTGTTCTTGGGTACCTTCAATGTTGCAGATATTTTTTGGTATTTTTCTGTGCCTCAACACAATCTTGTCTTGGTGCTCTACGGACAATTCATTCGACCTCATGGCTTGGTTTTTGCTCTGACATGCACTGTGAACTGTGCGACCTTGTATAGACAGGTGTGTGTCTTTTCAAATCATGTCCAATCAATTGAATTTACCACAGGTGGACTCCAATCAAGTTGTAGAAACACCTCAAGGATGATCAATGTAAACAGGATGCACCTGAGCTCAATTTCGAGTCTCATAGCAAAGGGTCTGAATACTTATGTAAATAAGGTGTTTCTGTTTTTTATTTATAATGCATTCTCAAAAAGAATATTAAAACCTGTTTTCGCTTTGTTATTATGGAGTATTGTGTGTAGATTGATGAGCATTTTTTTATTGATTTAATCCATTTTAGAATAAGGCTGTAATGTAACAAAATGTGGAAAAAGTCAAGGGGTCTGAATACTTTCCGAATGCACTGTACATGTACATATTACATTATCTCGACTATCCCGTACCCCTGCACATTGAGTTGGTACCGGTACCCCTTGTATATATCCTCGTTATTGTTATTTTTATTGTGCTACTATTTTTCCTTATGTATATTCAGCAAATTTTTCTTATTAACTTTTTAAAAACTGGTTATGGCTCGTAAGTAAGCCTTTCACAGTAAGGTCGGCGCATGTGATAAATACAATTTATTTGAACAGTAGGGATTATTCAATGAAGTGTTTGTTGATAATGAGACACATCATTGTAATGCAATTTTTTTACATGAGAAATACTGCACCAAACATCTAAGTTAGATTTGAAATTTCACAACTAAGACCTCGGGCAAAAACGTCAATATTACTGACAGATTTCTTGAGTTATCTTAGATTAATTCTGACTATTTTGAGGAAGTGTACAGTGCCTTAAAAAAATATGCACTTCCCTTGACTTTTCCCCCATATTTTTGGTGATACAGCCTGAATTCAAAATGGATTCAATTGATTTTGAAATACAGAAATATCTAATTCCCATAAGTATTCACACCCCTTAGTCAATATTTTGTAGAAGCATACCTTCTGGGTATGTCTCTATGAGCTTTCCACACCTGGATTGGGCATAATTTACCCATTATTCTTTTCAAAATTCTTCAAGTTCTGTCAAATTGATCATTTCTAGACAACCATTTTCAGGTCTTGCCATATATTTTCATTTAGATTTAAGTCAAAACTGTAACTCGGCCACTCAGGAACATTTACATTTACATTTAAGTCATTTAGCAGACGCTCTTATCCAGAGCGACTTACAAATTGGAAAGTTCATACATATTCATCCTGGTCCCCCCGTGGGGAATGAACCCACAACCCACAACCCTGGCGTTGCAAGCGCCATGCTCTACCAACTGAGCCACAAGGAACAGTCACTGTCTTCTTGGTAAGCAACTCCAATATAGATGGACTCGTGTGTGGCGCAGTGGTCTAAGGCACTGCATTTCAGTGCAAGATGTGTCACTACAGTCCCTGGTTCATATCCAGGCTGTATCACATCCGGCCGTGATTGGGAGTCCCATAGGGCGGCGCACAATTGGCCCAGCATCATCCAGGTTTGGCCGGGGTAGGCCGTCATTGTAAATAATAATTTGTTATTAACTGACTTGCCTAGTTAAATAAAGGTTAAATAAAAACATGTAAATTAAATAAATTGTCCTGCTGAAAAGTGAATTAATCTCCCGGTGCTGGTGGAAATCAGACTGAATCAGGTTTTCCTCTAGGATTGTGCCTGTGCTTAGCTCCATTCTGTAAAAAAATGTATCCTGAAAAACTCCCTAGTCCTTAACGATTACAAGGACACCCATAACATGATGCAGCCACCACTATGCTTGAAAATATGGAGAGTGGTACTCAGTATTGTGTTGTATTGGATTTGCCCCAAACATAACACTTTGTATTCAGGACAAAAAGTTAATTGCTTTGCCACATTTTTTGCATTATTACTTTAGTGCCTCGTTGCAAACAGGATGCATGTTTTGGAATATTTGTATTCTGTACAGGCTTCCTTCTATTCCCTCTGTCAGTTAGGTTAGTATTGTAGAGTAACTACAATATTGTTGATCCATCATCAGTTATCTCCTATCACAGCCATTAAACTCTGTAACTGTTTTAAAGTCACCGTTGACCTCATGTTGAAATCCCTGAGCCGTTTCCTTCCTCTCCGGTAACTGAGTTAGGAACGACACTTGTATCTTTGTAGTGATTGGGTGTATTGACACGCCATCCAAAGTGTAATTAATAACTTCACCATGCTCAAATTAATATTCAATGTCTGTTTTGTATGTTGACCTATCTACCAATAGTTGCCCTTCTTTGTGAGGCATTGGAAAACCTCCCTGATCTTTGTGGTTGAATCTGTCTTTGAAATTCACTGCTCGACTGAGGGACCTTACAGATAATTGTATGTGTATGAGGTAGTCAATCAAAAATCATTTTAAACACTATTATTGCACACAGAGTGAGTCCATGCACGTTATTATGTGAGTTAAGCACATTTTTACTAATTAAGTTATTTAGGCTTGCCATAATATTTCAGCTTTGAATTTGTATGAATTTGTAAAAATCTCGAAAACATAATTCCACTTTGACATTATGGGGTATTGTGTGTAGGCCTATGACCAAATAAATCTCAATGTAATTAATTTTAAATTCAGGTTGTAACACAACATAATGTGGAAAAAGTACAGGGGTCTGAATATTTTCTGAAGGCACTGTAACATTGCCACTGTCAGCCGAAATATGCTGGGAGTAACTAAGCTCTGTGGAATGGTTGGCTCACCTCGGTCCGAGTGTTCTAAGGCCAAAGGGGAACCTACGCTGTCCATACGAACTCTGTCCCTGTCTCCGCCTCCAGGGGTCTGCAGGTGGACCAGCTGCCTCTGCAGGTGCCTCTGCTCACGCTCCAGGCTCTCCAGCTGGTGCTGACTCCTCCGGTCCATCTCCTCTAGTTTCTACACACAAACAGAGGAGAGTTAATCAACCTTAGAATTGTTTGGTATTTTATGGTGGTGGAAAAAGTATTCAATTGTCATACTTGAGTAAAAGTAAAGATACATTAATAGAAAATTACTCAAGTAAAAGTGTAAGTAACCCAGTAAAATACTACTGAGTGAAAGTCTAAAAGTATTTGGTTTTAAATATACTTAAATATCAAAAGTAAATGGAATTGCTAAAAGTAAAAGTATAAATAATTAAAAATTCTTTATATTAAGCAAACCAGACGGCACAATATATATTTTTATTTATTTATGGATAGCCAGGGGCACAATTGAACACTCAGACATAATTTACAAATGAAGTATTTGTGTTTAGTGAGTCTACCAGATCAGAGGCAGTAGGGATGACCAGGGATTTTCTCTTGATAAGTGCGTGAATTGAACAATTTTTCTGTCAAAATGTAACGAGTACTTTTGGGTGTCAGGGAAAATGTATGGAGTAAAAAGTACATTATTTTGGGGGGGAATGTAGTGAAGTAAAATTAAAAGTTGTCAAAATATAAATAGTAAAGTACAGATACCCCCAAAACGACTTAAGTATTTTTTACTTAAGTACTTTACACCACTGGTATTTTATGAATAATAATTGCATATAAATAAATGGTGTAGGATAAGGAGCAGCTATTTATCACATTTTGTGATCACATCTGCACATAGTATGACAAAGATATTCAGTTTTACTGTACAAATTATAGAATCTTCAACCGCTGCCATTTGCAAACATATTTAAAATCGAATAATGTTTTTATTTTTGTTTTACAAATTCTGCCCATTCAAGATTGAGGGACAGACTGTGTGTGTTCTTCTGAGCCTGAATAATCATATGTGAATTTATCCACATCAGATCAGGCTAAAAATACCAACAGATCCAAACAGCTGTAGTGGCAAAGTAATTCCTGACATTTTTGTACAATGGCCAAATGTAGAGCTGGATTTGCTGCTTGCAGGAAAACAAGGGCAACGGCTGGGTTGGTTCAGGCTAAGCATACAAGTCACACTTTCTTTCACTTTTTATTTCTTTCTGAAAAACAGCAATGTACCAAACATTTTTCAGATCAATTGGAAATTATTTTTCAGAGTTCACAAGGGGGTGACAAATAGGTCCCAGACTATATCTACACCTGGATAAAATGGGAAAATTCAAGCTTTCTAACCAATCATGTTTAATAAATCAGTTATACCCATTAAAGGTATATCCTCATTTCTGTTGCATTTGCTTGCGTTTCCAGGCCCACAAGTGTGCAGCCAGGAATAGCAAGTGATTTGTAGGCTGAGGAAGTAGACCACATTGTGTTTGTGTGCCGCAGTGCTGTGGCAGGTCATGGGAGCACACAGCTTCTCTATCCATATGCAAGGGGCTTCCATTGAACCATTCACTATTCACCAAATCCCATAACACCATGGTCCCCATGACACCACCATGGTGGCATTGTTGACTACAGTACCTTAATGTGCCCCTTGGCCTTGTTGAGCAACCCCAGGGTAGTGTGCCGACTGCAGTCTGGTCCCAGTGGGATCAGTGTCTTCAACCTCTCCAAACACAGGCGGAGATGTGCTCGTCTAAGAGGGCGAAGAAACAACAGACTACTCTTTAGTGAAACCAATAATAGGAATGGTCTCTCTACATCCAGACAAAATTCCTGGATTTGAATGACATGATCCCGCTCCACATCGATTGATGAATATCTTTGGACGTAATTAGTTATTGATCTGGTTATTATACTGAACAAAAATACAAACACAACATGCAACAATTTTAACGATTTTACTGAGTTACAGTTCATATGAGGAAATCATTTAATTTAAATACATTCACTAAGCCCTATTGTCAGGACCCGGTGCGAGAAACAGTCACTAATAATCGTCAGAACCCAGAAGATGAGGCAGACACAGCAGTACTAGCGATAGTGGTTTAATAAAGAACAAAATCTTCAGGCAAAGAAACTAAATCCACAATGTCCAAAAATAAAGCCAAAAGGCACAAAATGGAAATCCTCCAAAATACAAAAGAAACTTCACAAAGTGGTAAAAAACAGCAGGGAAAAACAAACCTCAAAAGACTACTCAAATAATACACAAGAACTTAACCAGAGAACCTCTGGAAAATCCAACAAGAGAAATCTCTGAATAAAACAAGGCTTGGGCTGGGGCTGGGTGCTAACTTACAAACACTGAGCAAGGAACAAAGGAACACACAGGGTTTAAATACTAACAAGGGAATGACCTACAGGTGCAAACAATAATAAGAGCAAGAAAAACAAAAGGTACAAAAAAGGTGCAATGGGGACATCTAGTGACCAAAACCCGAACAGTCTTGGCCAAAACCTGACACCTATTCTATGGATTTCACATGACTGGGAAAACACATACATTTTGCATCTGTTGGTCACAGATACCTTAAAAAAAATGGGCCTCACAATGGGCCTCAGGATTTCATCACGGTATTTTTGTGCATTCAAATTGCCATTGGTAAAATGCAATTGTGTTTATTGTCTGTAGTTTATGCTTGCCCATACCATAACCCCACAGCCACCATGGGGCACTCTGTTCACAACATCAGCAAAACCCTTGACATCAGCAAAACCCTCGCCCACACGACGCCATACACATGGTCTACGGTTCTGAAGCCGGTTGGACGTAATGCCAAATTTTCTAAAACGACGTTAGAGGCGGCTTATGGTAGAGAAATTTACATGAAATTATCTGGCAACAGCTCTGGTAGACATTCCTGCAGTCAGCATGCCAATTGCACGCTACCTGAAAACTTGAGACGTCTGTGCCATTGTGTTGTGTGACAAAACTGCACATTTTAGGGTGGCCTTTTAAATCTCCCCAACTTCTTAATATGCCACACCTATCAGGTGGATGGATTATCTTGCCAAAGGGGAAATGCTCACTAACAGGGATGTAAACAAATCTGTGCACAACATTTGAGAGAAATGTGTTTTTTGTGCATATGGAACATTTCTGAGATCATTTATTTCAGCTCATGAAACATGGTACCAACACTTTACATGTTGCATTTCTATTTTTGTTCAGTATAGTAATAGATTGACCTACAAAAGCAGACCATTTATATTATTTTCCATTTTGTTGGATAGAAAGATTTAATAGTCTGGGCCCAGAGCTGCTGAGGTCAGCCAGACTGACAGGCATACAGACAATCTTGTTTTAAGGTCATGGCCTTTGCTCCATAAGAACTGAACATTCTAGTGTCTAGAAAACCCCTGTGTAGTGCAATCTGAGATTAAGCTATTATCATCCAGAGGCCTGGGCCTTCCCTCTTCTGTGTTCAATGATGATTCCCTCACTGGCAGCTCTCTACATATTAGCTCTCATCACTGCACAGAAAAGCTTAGTTTACGGGGAGGGAAGCACACTGTCTGAAACAAGCAGTTCCAGTTCCAACTGTGAAAACATTGTATGGTTGTCTTCCAAGAACAACCTGTACTGGACTGCACTCCCTGATTTGCCTTGCAAAACAGACATCTCTGTTCTACCACCAGGATGCTAGCATGCTAATGTACAAACAAACTTGAAATTGTGAAGGTGTTGATAAAATAAGTCCAGCTGTAAAATATGCCGCTTTATTAGCCAGTATTACATTTTCAAATTCTGGGTCAATATATTTAGAATAACATCAGGATATGCTAAATAAATCTAGCCTTCACAGTATTTTGGATTATCAGCTTGAAGTTCCATTTTGAAAAGACAGTTGGAGATAAAGTCCCCGGATATAACGATTTGCCACACCACATAACATGTTACGAAATTTGCAGCATAACAACATCCCTGTATATGTATTTATTATGGATCCCCATTCGCTGCTGCACTCTTCCTAGGGTCCAGCAAAATTAGGCAGTTATACTTCTTTTTGTTGAAACATTACAATACATTCACAACAGATTTCACAACATATTAAGTGTTACTTGTGTACTATCAAACCATGTATCAGTCTGCACAGTTGAATGATTATGTGGATATGATGTTTGATATGCACCAAGACAGGTTATGCACCATCAGATATATTAGGCCTATATCTCTTTGACTAATTCATTATTGTGTAACTCAAGTGTTTTACACCATGTTACACAGTTATGGACCAAATCACAGTCGGGTGGGGAATCAGAGTAGAGAAGAAAATGGTAGATGAGTGCACATTCAGTACTTGCAGAGATCTTCAATTGATCAACAATAACTACTGTCAATGGAAATACTCGCAATGGCCTCTAACACAGAATGACAGTCACAACCCCTTCTGACTCACCTATTTTTTTCCAGCTCATTGTGTGCTGATCTGGGTGTAAAACAAAATGGACAGATTATAGACCATAGACTTAGATAGACATTGCATCATTGTATATATCTTATTATGGCATCTGTGAGAGCATGGGCAGTGCCATTGAGGCCATTTCCATTTTGAAGTTGTCCATTTTCTTCTACTACTTCTATGAGTTAGCAAACAAACTGAAACGGTGCATACTACCACCTAGAGTGTGCTGTTTGAACAGGTATAAGGCCAAGGTTTGCGGTTTACTGCCAGCTGCAGTTATGGAATGTTTGCTCACAAGTATAATTCATTGGCTGATCCCTCCTGATGACCCGGATGGAATCATGTGATCCTTTCTTAACCCATAGGACAACCCACCCAGTTTACTACTTCAAAATGGTGACAGTGGCGCTGCCCATGCTAAAACTGGCTTTTGGGCACTAGAGTCTTCTATCTATTTCTATGTTATAGACAAAAATCTAAGGACAAGATATGTTACCAATAAGCTTTATAAAATACTAGTTTGACAGATTCTGTCTTGGTGTACTTTGTTTCTTCCAAGTCCAATAATGAAGAAGGGGTAAAAACGAAATGTTATCAAATCAAAATGTATTGGTCATGTCCAAATATTTGCAGGTGTTACAGCAGATGCAGTGAAATGCTTATGTTACTAGCTCCAACAGTGCAGTAAACTGTCTCGTCAATACAATACAAATACACAAATAATCAAAGAGTGAGCATGCAACTGTAATAACATGGGTATTTGTAATATCACAGTTATAAATAATTTTGACAAGATTCATTTACCTGTTGTGAATATTGTCAATTTTCTTATTCTTTAATTTCCGTTGTCTCTGATGATGCTTGTTCTGAGTTGCAGGGCATGTTGAGGCATATCCATGTTCACATTCTGTTGATGAAATGTATATTTTTAACACATTAGGCCTTACATTATAAATCTGTAATTTCTGTCAGACAAATACTTTTTTTTGTGACAATAAACTAGTCCCAAAACAACAGGGAATGAATAAACAACATCTCATATAGCCTACCCCTCCCTCCTGTCTATATGCTGCAGCTTCCAATAATCTTACAATGTTGGCAAACAGTAATGTAGTCATACTGTTGATTATTGTAAAAAATATATATATAAAGAAAAAAGTTGTATTTTTAAGTTTAGTAAAACTTGGGGAAATGCTTATAGCTTCACCCAACACTGTCTTTTACTTTCTCAACAGTATGGTTTATTGGTTTATTGGAAAATACCAACAAACTTTCTTCAAGACATAGGCCTATTCATTCATTACCAATTTTGAAATCTCACTTAGTAGGCTATATTAGGCTACATTAGACAATAAAATGCATATAGAAAACTATAATATGTATAATAGGCTAACATAGGCTATAAACGTTTTTACCTATTTCTAAGTATAATAAAATGTCCAATATGAGATTGATGACAACAGAATTGTTTTAATGTGATATATTTTTTGATCTAATCCTAAATTGTGTATACACCTACAAATCCCACAGAATACATGTGACGTCAAAGTTTAACCTGGGTTTGATTGGGTATCTGCAAGGACTCTAGACGGGAACATGGGTTTAGTCCAATCAAAACGGACAATTTTGCTCCATGTGGAAACCATGTGAGCAACAGTGAAGATACGAGGAAGCGCAATTGATTGAAATAAAGAAAGAATAGGGCTGGCATTGTAGAGCTTCTCTATTCAGCCTCTGCACAACATGCCGACTTTTCAACCATTTTTTTAAAGGGTTTATTTGCCTCATTTCACAGTTCGATTTGGTCTGAGATAAATAAGCATAGGCCTACGAATTATTTGCTTTTCTTCGGCCTGCAGGCGTCCATATCCACTGCCAGAAATGTAATGAAAACCTATGCTCAGTGTTGAGTAGGCTAGGCTAGGTTTAAAAATAAGGTGAGTGAGAGTTTGATAAATCGACAAGCCTATTATGTAGCCTAAATATTTTAATAAGTAGCCTACATTTTATGAAGACATAGCTCAAAGGAAGACAGTCCAACGCACACAGGGCAACCTTCATGGATACCATTAGGATATGTTTAGTTTAGACATATTCATGTCTCTAAGAAAATGAATTAATGGGGCCATAGTCAAGTCTCATCCAATTGGAAAATGCGCACTTGAATAGCCATTTAAATTATGCTACCATTCGTAGAAAATGCCATAACGGGTGAGAGCATAATTCTGTCACGGGTTTGCTTTTGATCATGGATTGTTTTTTTTGTAAGCTATATCTCATTCATAAACCAATCAAAATATGTTCAGTCCAAGTGATTCATTTGAAAAACTTACTGGCATTATCTCAACAAATGTGCATTGGCAGAATAGGTTGAAATATTAGGCCCATTCACAATCAGACAAATGGAAGCAGGGGAGTCAGACAGTTGCCTCTCATGTTTACGCGTCTTTTGTCGCCCTAACCATCTCGGTCCATTGTTGTCTGCCTTGGCGAGTCTGCCTCTGAAATCACCAGAATAGCCTACATTACTTACTTCCGTTGTTCTTTTCATTGTTCTCAATGTAATTTGCTGCATCCAGCAACACCTGAACGTTTTTCATAAAAGTGTCGATTTGGTCCATTGCGGAACATTCGGAATATAGAATGTCGGAATATCCAGACATATCGCTAAAATCCTGTTGGTCCATGGACGCACCCGACTCCGAAAGGATCTCGTCTGATTTCAACTCGATCTGCTGTCTCATATATTTAACCATTTTATTTTATGAGAACTGCCAGCAGTCTGAATTTGGTCTCCTTGTCCAAACTGTGCAATGTGCAGAATGAGGAAGATACTGCAATGAACTGGAGTAGATGGAATTGTGCAGTCCTTGAGCCACTTGCCCTAGTTGGCGGTTAATCCCTCCCACCAACGCATGCACATTGCATTCACCATACTCAACTGTATGCAAGCCTTGTCTTCAACATATTGCAGGAAAGCAACATGTATATATATATATGTATGTATAGTTTTACACAGCACCACATCAGTATTCACAATATAGCTAATCCTGATTATAACTCCCCAAAATGGACTGAACGTTTGGCTCACATAATGTGTAATGCATGAATGTCATTTGTTTTAGACTAGTTTACATAATTTCTCTACTTGTACAGTATATTGTTACTCTGCTTATGACTGGCATCTGCATCAAAGCATTTACTAGTGATGGGGTAAAAACAAATGAGGCTGGGGTGCAGGTGATCATATCAGTTTAAAGAAAATCCATAGTGTGACCTGCTTAACAAGGACAGAGGTATTTAACCTATTGAAAATGTCTTCCTCTACCTATCACATCAAGTCCTCACATAAAGTGCATTGTCATCCGGCCTCAATCACTTTAATGTATTGAAGTAGGATGCTCTGCAGGGCCTTGATATGATTGGGAATGCACCTCCAAAGTCATAGTTTAGAGTTTAAATGATTTCCCAATAGACAAAGTTTAATAGAATGCATTTATTTAGTGTACACTGTGGAAGCACTTGGTTTTTAAGTGATAATACCCGAAAAGCCTGTGTTTGGAGGATATAGTGGCACGGGTGTGTTGTTAGGCCCGAGACGAAGTACAGTCATTCAGTCTTTTTGTTCTGTATCTATGGACGCAACCCAGTTGTTCGTTCTAAATGTTCCATTGCCATACTGGCTGGCAACGTTCTTATCCCTTGCTTGCTAGCTAGCCAACTATGGCTAACTTACATTCACGAATACGGCTAACTTGCAGCCAGAATAACAGCGAAGTAGCCGCATTTGCATTTGTTTAAGCTGTTTTCTAGTGACATATATTTGTATACATCCATAACAATAAGCTAATGATGCACGATTTTGCCTGGCATAGAAAATGGGCTCACTTGTCAGGAGTGGTTAGCCAACAACACAGCTAACACAATCACTTCAAACTGAAGCTGGAAAGACTGCAAACTAGCAGCACTTTGTTTCGTTTTACCTTTTTTCAATGGACATTTCTTTGTATATATCCATAAAAATTAGGCCAGCTGATTCATGATTTCCACTGGCTGAGAAACGCTGCCTGGCTGCCTCGTCCTGACTCACGACACGTTCATTACTATGGGACAGCTGGAGATCAAATTTGAATATTGAAATTTTGTTGCAAATGTCGGAGAGACAGACACTGCAAGGTTTATACAAATCTCCGCTGTTGAAAACTAAATGTTAGTCTAAAAGAAATGTGCGATAATGGTGGATATAGTGGAAATCATGTTTATAAAGTGCCTGGCTGGGCTGATGAGACAGTGGATTGCGCAATTAGATGGAACAGAGTAAATAGGCATTTTAATGTCATAGATTTAGCCGGTGGTAATTTGTGGAATAGACACTGGCTAGAATGCGGTTTTAACCAATCAGCATGCAGGATTACACCCACCCGTTGTATAATATATAATATCCCACATTCCTTCCACAAGGTTTAGTCACTTTAGCACCCCCTGTTGCTACTTTGAATACATAAACATACCATTTTCTGGAGACAAGCATTCTTTTCGATGTTAACATTTTGTATTTGTATGTTTGACTTACAATAACCTACTTCAATAGACTTGACTTCTGAAAGAGTCAACTCTAAATAAATTAATCCATTGTGTGACCACTTCAAATGAACTATACAATAATCTTTATTGCTCCGTATAAAGCAAGGGTGTCAAACTCATTCCACGGAGGGCCGAGTGTCTGTAGGTTTTTCTTTTCAATTAAGACCTAGACAACCAGATGAAGGGAGTTCCATCCTAATTATTGACCTTAATTCATCAATCAAGTACAAGGGTAGAGCGAAAACCCACAGACACTCGGCCCACCATGGAATGAGTTTGACACGTGATATAAAGGATACCATGAAGTTACCATATTTCATCATCTGATGTGAAAGCCCCAGAGCTATACAATAAAGCTTACCTTGAAATTGAATGAATTTCTAGTTGGACGGTCTATTACTATTGTGCCTTTGATTGATTAAGAAGTCATTTTTTCCTTGGCAGAGAAGGAGGGAGGAGGACAGAGGGTAGAGGGGCTGCCTTTAGGGGGGCAGTCATGCGTGTGAGCCTGTGTTGTGCCTCTGAGACAATGGGTGCAGATGGCTGCCTTACTGCAGATGTGGCCATGGCTGTAACGGACGCCTGGGAGAGAGAACACCCTCCCATGGAGTCTATTTCAGCTGCTTGGCAAGGAGTGATGCACACACACACACACACACACACAAACACACACACATACAAACACACAATTAGAGAAAGAAAGCGAGACAGATGCTCATGTTGAAAGCATATGAGGACTGGGTTTAGGTATCTGTCCATATTACATACTGGGCTCGTGGACAGACTGTCAGCTCTCTGCTTTGACACAGACAGCATAGAAAGCTGACCCATTGTAGGATAGTGTAGAATGTGACCCCAACTGGAGTAATCTGAAAAGCCTGAGGATTATACCAGTCGGCTCAGCTGTCACAGAGGAGGCAAAGTCACACGTTGTGTGTGTGTGTCAGTCAAACCATGTGGCAGCAGTGCCTATGGTTACCCTCAGTAGGGAGTGTATTGCATGTAATGTTCTGAACAGCAAGATTTGTATTCTTAAAGAGGAAGAAAACTGTGGATAATAGGCATGTGCAAATCCGATTTCTGTCTCCAGACATTTTATCATCAGATAGTCACCAAAAATAACATATTATATGATTCAAACATACTGTCTCCTGTTCTGAAGACTGGTACATGAAGTAAAATGTTGTGTAAGAGTGTTCTAAGATATTGTATTTTACTTTGAAGAGTAAGATATTTCCTATATAACCTTATTGTAACATATTGTCTACTCTATATGACTATGTTATTACATACCATGGTGGTCATCTGCTCTGAGATGCTATCTATATCTGTTTGCAGTTAGGTATTATGCAGTTGTGCCTATTGTCAGAACACAATGGTTGTTCGTTACCCTGAGGTCACATCATGCGGTCACTCCACCAGACCAGAGTGTGTCACCTGTTCCTTAAAGCAAGCCCCCACCAACTCCTCCTCTCATTAACACTCATTAACACAGGCAGGAGATGGAAGAGCTGCTGAACACTAAGCTTTGTACTCCACAGACACAGCGAGGGTTCTTGATCAGAAAACCTTAGGAGGTTTATCACCTACTTTTTCTGGTGAGAATAAAACATGAATCATGTAGGCTACTGCTTAATACAGGGTCATCCCAGTCCCAATTATAGTCAGTCGTCTAATGTCACCTCCTGAGAAGAGATGGGGTGGTGGTATGATCGTCTCACATCCCTGACAGGAACACCTGTTGGACGGCAAATCCCCTCTTTGTCTCCACAGCCCTTCTCATTCGATTACCATGGCAACCTCTATTCACAGACAATGGCAATAGACCTACTGAATATTACATTTTATATTTACATATAGAGGGGCTTCACATAGATAGACAATTATCAATCAGGAAGATGCATTGTTTTTAGGTGACACCACCGTTTTCTAGTAGACTACTGTGTAAATACACGTTTTAAAAGAAAGCCTTATTCCCTGTGTGTGGGTGTTTTTAAGGAGAACGCCTGCCAGGATTATTCTACCTGGAGCCTGTTGATAGGAGGATGCAACGTTACAGAATGTTTAGCTCTTAATGTATGGTGTAGAACCTATATGATTTTCTGCCAAGTAGAATAGGCAGCTCTATTCATTACAATTCAATTAGCCTTGTATTAAATGCATTATGAAGAAAATTGTGTAATGTAGGCTCCATAAATTATGAAACACGGTATGAAGAAAATTGTGTAGGCCTACTGTTGAGTACACGGAAAAAAGGGCCTTTCTGACTACAAGCTCACAAGTATCCCAAAGTATTAAGCGAAAACGAGCATAGAAAACAGCATTGGCATGAATAAAAAAAAAAAAAACGTAAGGCTACTATTTTATTATAAGTATTTCGGTGACAACCTGGTTGATTAACAATATTGGTTTCGTTCGTTTTTTAATATAAATACACGTGGACACAAAAAGCAGCCTAGAACACCATTTCCCAAGATGCATTGCTCCAATAGCTTTCAAAAGACTGATTCGAAGTTTGCCCCTCAGAAAATGATTTTCTATTGAATGACGTCGCACAAAAATGTGTCCTTTTCCCTACGAATTAAGTGGCACAAAATTGTGTGTCTTCACACAAATTAAGGCACACAAAAACGCACGAAATCTGCTGAAATTCTTTCTGTACATATTTGCACGAATTGAGTGTGAGATTGTGATGATGTATGCCATGGGCTCTCCAGCCTTGTTCCTGCAGCTACCCAGTGCCTAATTTGGGAATCCATGTGAAATATGTTCGGGAACATACATAGTAACATGTTTTCTTAACGAAACACATTTCACTAAACTGTTGACAATCCGTCTGCGCGCTCGAGAAAGGAATAAAAAGAGAGGAGGAGATGGAAACGCATGGTGGTGAGATATTCTGTATAACTACAGGTAATGTGTCACCCAATTCATTATGAAAATACAAAAACAAATCTGTTACTAGGCTATTCAAAATCATATCCAAATCCAATAATTGTATGCTAACTGTAAGCCGCCCTGCACAATCAATGAACCAACAGCATCGCTAAAGGCTATACGTTCTCCCAAACTCATGGATAGACATTTTGGAGTGTAGCATAAGGTAACCAGTCCATCCAGTATGCATAATAATACAGTCCACACTCAAAGGTTAGACCAATTGTATCAAAGACATCTTAAATCAGTTTTGTTTTATGTTTTTCTGCCATGCATACTATGCGGTAGGCTACATTATGTACTGTATAATGGCACAATCAGAATTTTAATACAGTTTTTTTTTGGGGGGGGGGGGGGCTCATAAGCCTATGTATAAGCTAATATGCGTATGGGTGTTTTTAATTAATTGTCACATTAGAAAGCGCTGTTGAGTTAGGCTTTGAAACAACATCCACAACAACCATGTTTTACTTCTTTCTTCAAATTGATCATCACAGTGAGGTGTTTTAAAAGTACGATAGGCCTACTGTTTTGATAAGTGTTTGATGTGATTTTCGGTTAGATTTGCAGACCTGTTAGACCTGTTGGTAGTTAACAAGTTGGGTACTACCAAAGCATGTCCAGAGTGCATAAAAGGATATTACAGTGGAATAGTACTGTGGTCATGACTGCCGCAACAGCCCTATCTGAGACCAGGTTGCTTAATGGGGTGTTGGGCCACCACAACAGCTTCAATGCACCATGGCATAGATTCTACAAGTGTTTGGAACTCTATTGGAGGGTTGTGACACCATTTTTTCATGAGAAATTCCATAATTTTGTGTTTTGTTGATGGTGGTGGAAAACGTTGACTCTGGCGCCGCTCCAGAATCTCCCATAAGTGTACAATTGGTTTGAGATCTGGTTACTAAGACAGCCATGGCATGTGGCAGGGGTATTCAACTCTTACCCTACGAGATTCAGAACCTGCTGGTTCTCTGTTCTACCTGATAATTAATTGCACACACCTGGTGTCCCAAGTCTAAATCAGTCCCTGATTAGAGGAACAATAAAAAAAGCAGTGAAACTGGCTTTGAGGTCCAGAGTTGAGTTTAAGAGCAAAATGGTTTACATCAGTTTCATGCTTATCAAACCATTCAGTGACAACTCGTACCCTGTGGATGGGGCCATAGCCATGTAGCCAAAATAATGGCCTGCCCAGCATTGTTTTACATGACCCTAAACGTGAATGGATGTTAATTGCTTAATTAACTCAGGAACCACACCTGTGTGGAAGCACCTGCTTTCAATATACTTTGTATCCCTCGTTTACTCAAGTGTTTCCATTATTTTGGCAGTTACACGTATGTCAATGTTTGTTGCATGATTTAATGACATAAGAATGCAAAAAGATTGTAAGCGACACTGTTTCAATCAACCTTGGTAAAATAATACAATCATGTAAACACACTGTTTTTATTACATATGGTGAAATGTAATCTCATAAGGAATGTAATGAAATGCTATGAAGCTGCTATACAGAGCACACATTACAAAAGCTCAGTCAATATAAAAGCAATTCAAACAAAATAAGCATTAGTAATACAAGTTAACTGGGACTGTGAACATGATATACTGCGTATATTCAATTCAGTTAGCTTGTGATACTTAATTTCTTGTATTTTACCCCCCTTTTTTCTCCTCAATTTCGATCTTGTCTCATCGCTGCAACTCCCCAACGGGCTCGGGAGGCGAGGGTCAAGTCATTTAAAAAAAAAATCCCTTTATTTAACTAGGCAAGTCAGTTAAGAACAAGTTCTTATTTACAATGACGGCCTAGTCCGGCCAAAAATGTACGACGCTGGGCCAATTGTGCGCCGCCTTTTGGGACTACCGATCACAGCCGGTTGTGATACCGCCCGGGATCGAACCCAGGTCTGTAGTGACACCTCTAGCACCGCGATGCAGTGCCTTAGACCGCTGCGCCACTCGGGAGGCCTGCTTGTAATACTTTAACAGAGCATAAACTGACAAGCATCAAAACATACAACATAAATGTTAAAGCAACCGTTGCAAATTAATCAACCTTCATTTCAGTATTGCATTTAAAACTGCTTCACAAAACGTAGTATCTACAAAGGAAACCATGTTTCTCCCTTTGGATCGAAGAAAATCATTCACATTGCTAACTGGGATAAATCCTCGATTTATATCGTCTCTGGATGTTTGACTTTGTCTTCAGTTTAACTCCGGTCCAGAAAACAGCTTTCTATAACATATTGCTATTAATCTGCCGTAAGGCCATACAAATGTAATTGAATGTTTTTGAAAAGTGAGACGAGTGAGCGAACCTTACTAAGCAATCTTAGTTCAACACATAATCAATAAATGTAAGCCTCTCGGGGAGGCAAAAAGAGGCATAGTTCAGCCATAACCTGAGAGGAAGTTGTTTTCTCCATAATCTTGCATTTCTTTCTTAATTTATGGGGAAATGGTAACATTAAACATTTTATTACTTTTGTATGGCCAACTTTCAAATTATCTATCAAAATACTGTCTCAACAAATCTTTAACATACACAACACATTCATATTACATTTTATAGTCTGATATAAGCCTATTTCATATCTTTACATTTGCAATTTAGCATTCAATAGTAATATCCATGCCAAGATATCAGTGAATGCGGTAAAAAAAAAAAGGATTCAGCAGTATTGAGCTCTTGGAGATTGGAGATTTTTCAAATCTTCACACTTTCAGTTCATTTTGTCACAATAATGAATAAGTAGCAACCACTAAAATAATCACTGGCATAAATAAAGGTTTCTGCAAAACATGCCCAGCTAAAATTGCCTTCTCTGTCTTACATTGTTAAAAGTATTATGTATAGTACAATTATTATTAAGAAGACATGTAGTGTATATCAAAAAGTTAACCGAATACTGAATAATTATAAACACTACTACAACCCATACTTTAGCCTACTTTTAATCAACTAAAACTAAGACTATTATGAATAGGTCCAGATAAAAACCAACCACACTCCTTAAGGCTTGACCTCATATACAGTTGAAGTCGGAAGTTTACATACACTTTAGCTAAATACATTTAAACTCAGTTTTTCACAATTCCTGACAGTTAAACCTAGTAAAAATGCACTGTCTAAGGTCAGTTAGGATCACCACTTTATTTTAAGAATGTGAAATGTTATTTCTTTCATCACATTCCCAGTGGGGTAGAAGTTTACATACACTCAATTAGTATTTGGTAGCATTGCCTTTAAATTGTTTAACTTGGGTCAAACGTTTAGTCTAGCCTTCCACAAGCTTCCCACAATAAGTTGGGTGAATTTTGGCCCATTCCTCCTGACAGAGCTGGTATAACTGAGTCAGGTTTGTAGGCCTCCTTGCTCGCACATGCTTTTTCAGTTCTGCCCACAATCCCCTTCTATAGGTTTGAGGTCAGGGCTTTGTGATGGCCACTCCAATACATTGACTTTATTGTCCTTAAGCCATTTTGCCACAACTTTGGAAGTATGCTTGGGGTCATTGTCCATTTGGAAGACCCATTTGCGACCAAGCTTTAACTTCCTGACTGATGTCTTGATGTTGCTTCAATATATACACATAATTTTCTTTCCTCACGATGCCATCTATTTTGTGAAGTGAACCAGTCCCTCCTGCAGCAAAGCACTCCCACAACATGATGCTGCCACCCCCATGCTTCACGGTTGGGATGGTGGTCTTTGGCTTGCAAGCATCCCCCTTTTCCCCCCAAACATAATGATGGTCATTATGGACAAACAGTTCTATTTTTGTTTATCAGACCAGAGGACATTTCTCCAAAAAGTACGATCTTTGTCCCCATGTGCAGTTGCAAACCGTAGTCTGGCTTTTTTATGGCAGTTTTGGAGCAGTGGCTTCTTCCTTGCTGAGCGGCCTTTCAGGTTATGTCGATATAGGACTCGTTTTACTGTGGATATAGATACTTTTCCTCCAACATCTTCACAAGGTCCTTTGCTGTAGTTCTGGGATTGATTTGCACTTTTCACATCAATGTACGTTAATCTCTAGGAGACAGAACGCGTCTCCTTTCTGAGCGGTATGATGGCTGCGTGGTCGCATGGTGTTTATACTTGCGTACTATATTGTACAGATGAACATGGTACCTTGAGGCGTTTGGAAATTGCTCCCAAGGACGAACCAGACTTGTGGAGGTCTACAAATTTTGATTTTCCCATGATGTCAAGCAAAGAGGCATTGAGTTTGAAGGTAGGCCTTGAAATACATCCACAGGTACACCTCCAATTGAAATACATCCACAGGTACACCTCCAACTTCCTGACTGATGTCTTGAGATGTTGCTTCAATATATCCACATAATTTTCTTTCCTCATGATGTGATCTATTTTGTGAAGTGCACCAGTCCCTCCTGCAGCAAAGCACCCCCACAACATAATGCTGCCACCCCCGTGCTTCACGGTTGGGATGGTGTTCTTCGGCTTGCAAGCCTCCCCCTTTTTCCCGCAAACATAACGATGTTCATTTTGGCCAAACAGTTCTATTTTTGTTTCATCAGACCAGAGGCCTTGAAATTCATCCACATGTACACCTCCAATTGACTAAAATTATGTCAATTAGCCTATCAGAAGCTTCTAAAGGCATGACATAATTTTCTGGAATTTTCCAAGCTGTTTAAAGGCACAGTCAACTTAGTGTATGTAAACTTCTGACCCACTGGAATTGTGATCCAGTGAATTATAAGTGAAATAATCTGTCTGTGAACAATTGTTGGGAAAATTACTTGTGTCATGCACAACGTAGATGATGTTTATATGTCTCACCTTCATCTATGGCCTACTGTTCAATGATGAGCTGAATGGAAAAAGTATCTGACCACAAATACATAGCAGGCAATGTGGTATTTTATCTTTTAAAGAATGAGGTTCTGTATCTGCACAGTATATTATTATTGTTTTTGGATTACAGAATAGCGAATTGGCTATAGTAGATACTAAGAACAATGCAGCTGATATACTACATGTTTAACCCATCATGCATGGAGCCCTATTCATGTGTGGAGCCCTCAGAGGAAGTGATTGAGGAGATTGTAATAACAGGCTTATTGTCACAGTTGCTCCTTCCCAAAAGCTGGAGATCTATTAAGATCTTAGTGACTCATACATTTCCTCTCTAAGGAACACATCTCATCCCATGAGCTCATCTCATACCAAATAAGCTGACCTGTCACTCTTCAGTGTCTCTCCCTCTAGGCCTCAGCCTTCTCCTTTTTTAAATTCATTTTAAGGAAGGAGGGAGTGCGAAACTTATTTTTCTTCTTGGGGGACTTGGTTTGGCTGTCAGGGGTCTTGTCTCCCCCTGATTTCTCTGAGGTTATGGATATTTCAATCGTTTCTGTGGTGCTTATACTGAGCTTGGATACTTTGATGTTTAGTTTCTCTTCCAGTTCTTCCATATAATCTTTCCCATTGGGTATGATCTCTGTTAATGGGAAGAAACCAAGTCAGTGAGGAAAGATGGGGGCTTGTAGAAAAGTGTATAACTGCAGGAAGAATGAAGAATACCATTTTGTTTATAGTGCACCCTTTCCATAACTCCAAAAATTTGAACGAATAAAATGTTTAAGAGAAGGAATGCCCTGATTTAGGAATTAATCTTCTCATGGAAACTTCATTGGACACACCGGTCTTGCTCCTTTCTTATGAAATACTACCTTTGGCAGGAGACACGAGTGGAGACAGGGACAGTGAGATGGTGGACTCGTCAAATGTTGTCATCTCATCTGCGTCTGTGACATCAGCATCGCAAGTTCAAGAGTTATCAATAGGGCCTGGAGTTTTCCTGACCATGTGACCTGGCCAGATAAAACATTGGTCCCTAGTCATCACAGATTCAGCAACACAAATACAGTAGCAATACTGTAGATAACAGAGGTGAGAATGAAATGAAATGTTGATGAAGTGAGTGTTCTACATCATGATGACAGTGTTGATATTTGTATGGGATAGGGGAGTATCGTACCATCCAGGCCCAACTGCCTTCGCTCCACAACGCTCTTATACTCTTCTAGCACCTTCTCTGTCAGCTCACTGAAGGGGTTGGGAGGAAGAGAGCGCATCTGCTCCTCATCCTCAATGATAAAGGCCTGAGGGGAGCGAGAGATACAGAACAATGGGGTTAAACTTAACTGCTATACATACTGCTTAGTGACTAATGAGCTCCTCAAATGCCCAGTCTTAAACCAATGGGAAGGTCCATACCAGTGAGCTCCAACCCAACTATGTCACCGAACACAATATAAGGATGGACCAACGAAGACCCACATTACAGTCTTCTGATCATGACAGTCATGGAACTCACCACCATATCATGTTAGTGTTGTGTGGTGTGAAGCTGACCCAAGTACTTACTGGTCCTGGTATGGTGTCCACAACGATGCTAGCTAGAAGATGGGACTTTGGTCCTGGAGTCATGTGATCAACAGTGTTCTGTTGCCTTATCTAAAATACAGATTTCCATTACAAATTCTTTTAAGTTCTGTTAAGCGTCCATAAAAATGTATACAAATGCTTTATGACTGATTGGACCATCCAGTTGTCATGCCAGAGGGAGACAGGCTGCATCCTATAGGTCACTGCAATCAACACTCATTTGCTTGGGAGGAGAGTTCAATAGTACCTCCTTTACAATGTGTTTAGCAAATGGTCAAGCTGTTGAACTCAATATGTATCCCAGCCCAATATGTCGGAACATGTCAATAAGGAACATGATTAGAGAACATGATGTTCTAGCTCACCCGGTTCCTCTTCTCCATAACATCAGTGGGGTTTGTATTAAGGGGAACAAACTGGTTGGGGTCCTCGATCTTTATGGAGGTGCCAGTGCCATTGCTGGTCTCTTCAGATTTCATCCACTAAAAGGAAAGATACTGGTTTAATAAAGATATTTCAGTCTGGAGCTCATTAAATCCTTTTTTCTGAAAGGTGAATTTATTTCCTAGTGTCTGGTGGAAAGCAGACTGAACCAGGTTTTCCTCTAGGATTTTGCCTGTGCTTAGCTCCATTCCGTTTATAATTTATCCTGAAAAACTCTCCAGTCCTTAACAATTACAAGCATACCCATAACATGATGCAGCCACCACTATGCTTGAAAATATGGAGAGTGGTACTCAGTAATGTGTTCTATTGGATTTGCCTCAAACAACACTTTGTATTCAAGACAAAAAGATAATTCCTTTGACACATTTTTTTGCTGTATTACTTTAGTGCCTTGTTGCAAACAGAATGCATGTTTGAACTATTTTTATTCTGTACAGGCTTCTTCTTTTCACTCTGTCAATTAGGTTAGTATTGTGGAGTAACTACAATGTTGTTGATCCATCCTCAGTTCTCTTATCACAGCCATTAAATTATTTAACTGTCACCATTGGCCTCATGGTGAAATCCCTGAGCCATTTCCTTCCTCTCCGGCCACTGAGATAGGAAGGATGCCTGTATCTTTGTAGTGACTGGGTGTATTGATACACCATCCAAAGTGTAATTAGTAACTTCATGCTCAAATGGATATTCAATGTATGTTTTTTTGAACCCATCTACCAATAAGTTCAATTTTTTGCAAGGCATTGGTAAACCTCCCTGGTCTTTGTGGTTGAATCTGTGTTTGAAATTCATTGCTCGACTGAGGGACCTTACATATAATTGTATGTGTGGGGTACAGAGACGAGTTAGTCATTCAAAAATCATGTTAAACACTATTATTGCACACCGAGTGAGTCCATGCAACTTATTATTCAACTTGTTTTTACTCCTGAACTTATTTCAATACTTATTGACTCAAGACATTTCAGTTTTTAATTTCTTATGAATTTGTAAACATTTCTCAAAACATAATTCCACTTTGACATTTATCTGGTATTGTGTGTAGGCCAGTGACCAACAATCTAAATGAAATCCATTTTAAATTCGGCCTGTAACACAACAAAATGGGGGGAAAAAGGGATGTGAATACTTTCTGAAGGCACTATACACTTCCTCAAAATAATCAGAATTTATCCAAGATCACTCGAGAAATGTCCTTAATTTTGACGTTTTTGCAGAGGTCTTAGTCGCAAATGTTTGGTGGAGTATTTCTCAAGTGAAAAAATGTGTATGAAAATTATTAATCTCTCGTTGAATGGCAGCAAACACTTCATTGAATAATACTGTTCAAATAAAATTTGTCACATACGTCAAATACAACAGGTGTAGTAGACCTTACCGTGAAATGCTTACGAGCCCTTAACCAACAATGCAGATTTTTTTTTAAGTAAGACAAATTTGCTAAATAAATTAAAGGAAAAATGGTAACACAAAAATAACAATAACGAGGATATATACAAAGGGTACCGGGTCAATGTGCAGGGGTACTGGGTAGTCGAGGTAATGGAGGTAATATGTACATGTGGGTAGGGGTAAATTGACTACGCCTTCATAATATATGCACAAACTATTCCGGGTGGGAAGCATGCGGACACCTTTAGAAGATGTTATGTAGGGAAATATGTTTCATACATGTAGTTATACAAGATTCCACAAGAGGGCAGGCTAACCTACAACATGTGATATTTCATCTCTGCTATAGGAAGACATATTGTCAGGTGGAAGCAATAGAGGTGCAATACTGCATGTACACAATGTAGTCTACCGGTATACAAGGTAGATTGAAGAAGACTGGTTTATAGCAGCTCACCATGGTCTTGGTTCTGGGGCTACACTCTCCACTGCGTGAGCGTTCAGGCACATTGACCTTCAGGTAGCTGTTGGGAGAGTTGAGCCAGCGCGCCCTCTCCCTCTGCTGTTTCTGCACCAGGAAGTTAAAGGGGTTTCTCTGACCCAGATCACTGTCCTGCAAAGGGACAGTGTAGACCGTGGCAGGAATCTCCACATCATTTTTGGTCCGAATCTTTTCCCTCACTATGGGGTGGTGGTACATATAGCCTGTACGGTAACCCTAGCAACACAGAGAGACAATGTTTCAGTCCACCTGTCAAAATGGATTCCACAAAAACTCGGACACCTGTTATCCATCAACTGGAAAGTCTCTGTTAGTGTTGAGAATGTTTATTAGATTTTCAAGGAAAAGGTTTGTGCAACTTAATTATGCTCAGAACCAACACAAGGTGTTCTCTGTTAAGTGAATGGCCCTCGACAGCATATAAAAACAATCTCCCAAGGACACGTTTTCAAACATTGGTCCTGCAGTTTCCCATCACAAATTTGTAAGATTATTTTCATCTTTAACAATGTGAACATACACTTCATATCAGTGACTAAAGCCTGTGGTTTAAGGGGATCCTAGACCACCCAATGTTTAGCCTCCATTGTTGGAACACTTTGTACAGTACATTTAAACAACACTTTCAGAAGTGCCTGATTTCATAGGGAATAGATTACGCCTGGTAACACAGTGCAGTTGGCAGGGGAACTGTTGTTAGGGACACATCAAAGAAAAGGGGGGACCGCAAACCCCAAACCCAACCATGTTGAGCGGAACCCAGGGAGTGTGTTGCGTTTTCCAGTCAATTAACTCTGAAGGATTGTGTGGTCTGTGCTCTTAACTCCACACAGCATGGCCTGGCATCTGGAATCCATGATGGGGGAGGCGGGCTATGATCACACAGAGCTGTACAAGCTAACACAGCTGTAGCCTACACCAGCCCCAGTCCCCAGCAAGTGGCATGTCATTAGTAGATTCAATAGAGAGATCAGGCTTGCTCATTGTCTGCTGTGCCCACAGAATGTGTCTGGCCCTAGTCATTAGCAGTGTTGTTGAGATAGTATTGTTTAAAGGGGAAGCACTTTGAACATCACACAGTTATCTACAGTGGAGGTTAAACACAGACCCATCGCTAACAAACAGCCTGATAGCTACAGGCTAAGATTAGATGCTCATCTTTGATAAACACGCAACGGTCTTTAATAAGGCACATTGGGACAATAATTGTGCATTTGTTCAAGGAGCTACAGCTGGCCTTGATGATCTCCAATGTTTGATTCACAAGTTAAAAATACTACTTTCCGGTTGGGATTATGATGTCAATATATTCACACACATCCTCAGGATGTGCATGGGAGAGGAAACCCAAAGCATTGTGGGAAAGGTCAGATATAATGGTCAGGTCACCTACCAGGTTGTCCAGCATCCTCATGAGCGACTCAAACTCTGCCTCGCCCACTTTCCACTTGACTTCGCTGTCCACGGTGACCCCAGCAGCAGCCACTCCGTGGGTCAGGGGCTTGAGCCTCTCCCTGTCCAGGAGCACCAGGTTCTCTACTCCTGCAGAGCCCCGCAGAGCACTGACCTGAATGACCACATCAAAAACACATATAGTCAAGGTCAGGAACCATTTGAATTCACCAGGTTAGCCGAATAATGAGTAAAGTCTAAAACTAGCTATTATAGTGAAAATATGAGGTAAAATGTGTCACGAGGCATCACTAGAGTGTAGTAAAGAAAACACAGAGGAATCCCAGACTGACCACACATGGAATGACCTGCTCAATGGAAAAACCAACACTATCCCAGACACATTTTTATTTTACTAGGCACGTCAGTTAAGAACAAATTCTTATTTACAATGGCGGCCTACCCTGGCCAAGCTCTCCCCTAACTCGGATGACGCTGGGCCAATTGCGTGCCGCCCTATGGGACTCCCGATCATGGCCGGTTGTGATACAGCCCGGGATCGAACCAGGGTCTGTAGCAACGCCTCTAGCTCTGAGATGCAGTGCCTTAGACCGCTGCGCCACTCATATGATGATAAGAGAACATATTATATGTCTGCTCCACATAGAGCTATGAGTTACATGGGGACTCAACCAAGTCCTAGAACACTGAACTCCACCTGGTGCTGTTTGAGAACAGTGGTTTTAATCACACAGAGTATTTGATTTAGCTTTGTTTTAACAGATGTTTGACTTCTTACTTGTTTCTCTCTCACGCAGGGAATGTAACACAATATCATTCAATTGAAAAATGACCAACACCAAGTTTGATTTGTTTCCAAAAACCTGGGACCATTTTTATTCACATGTAATACATGCTGGTGGGTTTAGACCACACACGTTTACTGAGGCAAAGTAAACACAGACATCTTGGATTGCAGCACGCCAACATCCTATTTCCAAGGTAAGAAAAAAGAAATAGCAGTGAACTATTCCATGACCTATACAATAATGTGGTAGAAAAGGTGTGGCTGATGAATTCAAGTGTTACCTGGATTTCACAAGCTTGCTGTGAGTGGTAAATGTAGTGGAACGCCTCCTCAATAGTCTCCCCCAGAGCAACCAGGCCATGGTTCCTCAGAACAAGCACCTGCAACATGATTAAGTGTGGGATAACAACATCTAAAAAGGTCATATGAATGCATAAGTAAATACAAAGACATGAAAGGTAAAGCAGTTTAGCAAGTGGATACAACTTCCTGTAATGTGAAAATGCATGTTAAATGCTCTTATACCTGTGTAGAAAGAGCAATTACTACAGTAACAGAACAGTTTGATTAAATGCACTGTGTTCTGTTTCTATGTTTGGCACACACTACAGTGAGCCTGTTGTTGTTAAGGAAACCCATCATTCTGCGTTACCTTGGCAGTGGGCCCTAGGGCTTTCTGGAACTCCACCTTCTCTTCTTGATCATCCAGACAGCCTTGGTAACCGAAGTAGGCAACATCGCCCAGAACCAGAGCCTCTTGGGAAATGGGCAGGATGCCACATTTCATCGAGGACACCTGTGAGTTCAGGATAAAAGCAACCGTGGCTATGCTGTGTCAACAACAACTAACACAAGTTATTTCCGGCTAGTAAAACATCAGACATATAGCAACTATAAACTAGTAACTATAAACTTTAGATGGAAACAGCACAATTACATTAGGTGCACTTACTGTACATACAATAATGAAACAAAGATGAGATGGTAAATACACTTTCAGAGGTTGCTCTTAATTCAGTCATGAAGGGACATGGCCACTCATTGAGCTTTAGTTTAAAGTGTACTCACAGCAGCAGTGGCAGAGGTGTGGATGTGTATGATACACCTGACGTCAGGGCGCATGGAATAGACAGCAGCGTGAGGGCTGAAGCCAGAGTGGTCCACCTCCAGGTAGGTGGATCCCTGGTCGACAACATCACCAATCATGTTCACTTTCACCTGGAAACAGACCAGGACACAATATCTCTAGGTCTACTATGGCAGCAAGATACTGAGTCGGATACAAAGTCACACTAATGTATTGGGTATTATTCCAACTCATTGTGCTGTTACTCACTGTATTCAGTTATTATGATGAAGAGGAATCTAGTTATCCTTCTATTGGGACTTCCATCAATACTGTATTAAGGCATCTACACGCTGACAACAAGCTAGAAAACATCCATTCAACACAATTGTCAATTCTCCTTGACCCCTTGCTGAAGTAGTGAGGCATGTCTCTCAGCACAGCCAGAGGTTGTTTGAGTGGCTGGCTATTGATTATGAGGCCCTGTCAATAGTCTGAACACATATTCTGCACAATTCACACATCTGAATAGGGTTGTTTTGTACTGTTAATGATTGTGTTGTTCACCCACTGGAGATGAGCACAAACTGTTATTTTGTAGGGTAGTTCTAAGCCATGTGTATCTGGAATATGAAAACGCATGGACCATTATACCTACCAGACTGCCAGCCGTCACTTCAGTGAAAGAGAGCCCTTGTGGGATGATAAGAACATGGTCTTGTTCTTTACTAACCCGGACCTGTACAAGGAAAAGGAAAACGTATATAACAAGCAAATGTCAAAAGGCATGCATTGCCAAGAGCAACATTGTACCAGCTATATAATTTTCTACTGCATATAGACAATTATCCAGATAAAAATGTCTAGACTATTTATACTTTAACAATGCTTGCCAATTGCAAAAATAGAATGTGTATTGGGTGACTGAGAACTCCATGTGTCATTTTGACATGCCTACAGTAATCAAAATTCATACTGTGCTTATGAGTCTAGTGGTTAGGGCGTTGGGCCAGTAATCAAGAGGTTGCTGGATCGAATCCCCAAGCTGACAAGGTAAAAATCTGTTCTGCCCCTGAGCAAGGCAGTTAACCCACTGTTCCCCAGGCGCCGAAGACGTGGATGTCGATTATGGCAGCCCCCCGCTCCTCTCTGATTCAGAGACTTTATACTTTATAAAGGGCATTCAACAATACTGAACCCTAATCTTTTACAACCACTTCAACAGTGACTGTTGGTTTATAAAGAGACAGTGCTGCCTCCATCACCTCAAAGCCATAGGAGACAACCGTTATGTTTACATTTCCTAACAGTTTCAGTAAACATTCCTAGTGTTTTTAAAACACTACTATAGTATAAATACTATAGTATTCACTGTAGTATACTGTAGCCCCCCCCACCTCTCTGATTCAGAGGGGTTGGGTTAAATGCGGAAGACACATTTCAGTTGAATGCATTCAGTTGTACAACTGACTAGGAATCCCCCTTTCCCTAATGCTACATTAAGTTGGTATAATACGTTTTTTTAATGTGGGTTCTACTCACAGTAATGTATGAGCTGGTGAAATGGGCCCAGCTGAAAAGGTCCACCAGTCTGTAGACACTGGCTAGCTTACAGCGACACTGTTTCTCCCCTTTGGTAAAGGATGGAGACTCTACCCCATAGAGGTCATTGACTGGGGCGACCATCCCTGGGCCTGGAGAGAAAACGCATTGCATTCATGGTGAACTATTGTGACCGAGAGCACAGTCACTGACACCCTACAGCCTTCGTGACAAGCACCACAAATTTCTAAACAGCCATCTTTGTTAAAACTAAACAAGCTAAACCATTCATAATACTTCAGAGATATAACATTTATGAATGTTCATGAAACAAGAGCTTTCTTTATGTTCATGTTGCATTATAACATGGTCAATGGAATTAGCTTTCTCTTTCTCCATGACTACTCATTCAACATGAACAGCTCTTAAAATGTTCGGCCTCTCTCTTTTCAAGTTCCTCTAACAATATTTAGCTCAAACGATTGCTATAAAAAAATGACTTTCTCATTAAATCACTACATCACAGCATCCCTTGCTTAACTTTTGGATCATAATAGTGGCTGTTCTCAGAACTTCTCATGAGTTCTGAGTAGTATATCTTTTTTGACTTTATAAAGGGCATTCAACAATACTGAACCCTAATCTTTTACAACCACTTCAACAGTGACTGTTGGTTTATAAAGAGACAGTGCTGCCTCCATCACCTCAAAGCCATAGGAGACAACCGTTATGTTTACATTTCCTAACAGTTTCAGTAAACATTCCTTGTGTTTTTAAAATACTATACTATGGTATAAATACTATAGTATTCACTGTAGTGTTTTTACGGACTAAAGTCAGCAAAAACACTACAGGCAATACTGTAGTATTTACTGTTGTATACTGTAGTATTTACAGTTAAAGATGCACTATGCAGAAATGGCTCTGGTTGTTAAAATTCTAATAGTTTGCCAAATTTCACTTTATGTGACAAAACAAGCAAGTATAGTGTAGAGAATCACTGTACCATCTAAACCGCTGTGAAATATATTTTCCATAACCAAAAATATTGTATTTTCACATGTTTGAAGCCGGGGGTTAAAAACTGAAAGTAAATAAGGCAAAAACTAAACTTAAGACCGGGAAGCATAAATATAGCGCACATAGAACAGATCTACCACTTCTTAGACTTGCTTTTAATGAGTGACAGATCTATTAATACATTTCTATGTGGATTTGGTCAAGTTGCTCAAAAAGTTGCATATTGCAGCTTTAACAATAGTATACAGTATATTCTGAAAATATTCAGACGCCTTGACTTTTTACTGCCTAATTCTAAAATGGATTAAATTAGGTATTTTCCTCATCAATCGACACACAATACCCCATAATGTCATAGCAAAAACAGTTTTTTTGATTTATGTAAATTTATCAAATAAAAACTGAAATATTACATTTACATAAGTATTCAGACCCTTTACTCAGTACTTTGTTGAAGCACCTTTGGCAGCGATTACAGCCTTGAGTCTTCGTGGGTATGACGCTACAATCTTGGCACACCAGTATTTGGGGAGTTTCTCCCATTCTTCTCTGAAGATCCTCTCAAACTCTGTCAGGTTGGATGGGGAGCATCGCTGCACAGCTATTTTCAGGTCTCTACAGAGATGTTCGGGTTCAATTCTGGGCTCTGGCTGGGCCACTCGGACATTCAGAGACTTGTCCTGAAGCCACTCCAGCGTTGTCTTGACTGTGTGCTTAGGGTCGTTGTCCTATTGGAAGGTGAACCTTCTCCCCAGACTGAGGTCCTGAGCGCTCTGGAGCAGGTTTTCATCAAGGATCTCTCTGTACTTTGCTACGTTCATCTTTCCCTTGATCCTGACTAGAGGTCGACCGATTAATCGGCATGGCCGATAAATTAGGGCCAATTTCAAGTTTTCATAACAATCGGTAATCAGCCTTTTTGGACGCCGATTATGGCTGATTACATTGCAATCCACGAGGAAACTGCGTGGCAGGCTGATCACCTGTTAAGTGAGTGCAGCAAGGAGCCAAGGTAAGTTGCTAGCTAGCATTAAACTTATCTTATAAAAAACAATCAATCAATCTTCACATAATCACTAGTTAACTACACATGGTTGATGATATTACTAGGTTAACTAGCTTGTCCTGCGTTGCATATAATCAATGCGGTGGCTGTTAATTTATCATCGAATCACAGCCTACTTCAACTTCACCAAATGGGTGATAATTTAACATTGCCGAAAAAAAGCACAATCTTTGCACAAATGTACCTAACCATAAACATCAATGCCTTTCTTAAATTAATACACAGAAGTATATATTTTTAAACCTGCATATTTTGTTAAAAGAAATGCATGTTAGCAGGCAATATTAATTAGGGAAATTTGTGTCACTTCTCTTGTGTTCAGTGCAAGCAGAGTCAGGGTATATGCAACAGTTTGGGCCGGCAGGCTCGTTGCGAACTAATTTCCCAGAATTTTACATAATTATGACATAACATTGAAGGTTGTGTAATGTAACAGCAATATTTAGACTTAGGGTTGCCACCCGTCCGATAAAATACGGAACGGTTCTGTATTTCACTGAAAGAATAAACGTTTTGTTTTCAAAATTATAGTTTCCTGATTTTACCATATTAATGACCAAAGGCTCGTATTTCTGTGTTTATTATATGATAATTAAGTCTATGATTTGATGTTTGATAGAGCAGTCTGACTGAGCAGTGGTAGGCAGCAGCAGGTTCGTAAGCATTCATTCAAACTTTACTGATTTTGCCAGCAGCTCTTAGCAATGCTTGAAGCACAGCGCTGTTTGACTTCAAGCCTATCAACTCCTGAAATTAGGTTGGCAATAGTAAAGTACCGATTAGAACATCCAATAGTCAAAAGGTATATGAAATACAAAATGGTATAGAGAGAAATAGTCGACGTGTAATAATTCCTGTAATAACTACAACCTAAAACTTCCTAACTGGGAATATTGAAGAACTGGGAATATTGAACCACCAGCTTTCATATGTTCTGAGCAAGGAACTTAAACGTTAGCTTTTTTTACATGGCACATATTGCACTTTTACTTTCTTCTCCAACACTGTGTTTTTGCAATATTTAAACCAAATTGAGCATGTTTCATTATTTATTTGAGACTAAATAGATTTTATTTATGTATTATATTAAGCTAAAATAAAAGTGTTCAGTGTTCATTCAGTATTGTTGTAATTGTCATTATTACATATATATATATATAAATCGTCCAATTAATCGGTATCAGCTTTTTTTGGTCCTCCAATAATCTGTATCGGCGTTGGAAAATCATAATCGGTCGACCTCTAATCCTGACTGGTCTCCCAGTCCCTGCCGCTGAAAAACATCCCAACAGCATGATGCTGCCACCACCATGCTTCACTATAAGGATGGTGCCAGGTTTCATCCCGTCGTGACGCTTGGCGTTCAAGCCAAAGAGTTCAATCTTGTTTTCATCAGACCAGAGAATCTTGTTTCTCATGGTCTGAGAATCCTTTAGGGTCCTTTTGGCAAACTCCAAGCAGGCTGTCATGTGCCTTTTACTGAGGAGTGCTTTCCATCTGGCCACTCTACCATAAAGGCCTGATAGGTGGAGTGCTGCAGAGATGGTTGTTCTTCTGGAAGATACTCCCATCTCCACAGAGGAACTCTGAAGCTCTGTCAGAGTGACCATCGGGTTCTTGGTCACCTACCTGACCAAGGCACTTCTCCCCCGAATTCCTGGTTTGGCCGGGCAGACAATTCTTGGAAAAGTCTTGGTGGTTCCAAACTTCTTCCATTTAAGAACAATGGAGGCCACCGTGTTCTTGGGGACCTTCAATGCTGCAGAAATGTTTTGGTACCCTTCACCAGATCTGTGCCTTAACACAATCCTGTCTCGGCGCTCTAAGGACAATTCCTTCGAGCTCATGGCTTGGTTTTGGCTCTGACATGCACTGTCAACTGTGGGACCTTATATAGACAGGTGTGTGCCTTTCCAAATCATGTCCAAACAATTGAATTCACCACAGGTGGACAACAATCAAGTTGTAGAAACATCTCAAGGATGATCAATGGAAACAGGATGCACCAGAGCTCAATTTCGAGTCTCATAGCAAAGGGTCTGAATACTTACAGTTGAAGTCGGAAGTTTACATACACTTAACTAGTTTTTCAACCACTCCACAAATTTCATGTTAACAAACTATAGTTTTGGCAAGTCGGTTAGGACATCGACTTTGTGCATGACAAGTAATTTTTCCAACAATTGTTTACAGACAGATTATTTCACTTATAATTCACTGTATCACAATTCCAGTGGGTCAGAAGTTTACATACACTAAGTTGACTGTGCCTTTAAACAGCTTGGAAAATTCCAGAAAACGATGTCATGCCTTTAGAAGCTTCTGATCATTTCAGTCATTTGGAGGTGTACATGTGGATGAATTTCAAGGCCTCTGGTCTGATGAAACAAAAATAGAACTGTTTGGCCATAATGAACATCGTTATGTTTGCGGGAAAAATGGGGAGGCTTGCAAGCCGAAGAACACCATCCCAACCGTGAAGCACGGGGGTGGCAGCATTATGTTGTGGGGTTGCTTTGCTGCAGGAGGGACTGGTGCACTTCGCAAAATAGATGGCATCATGATGGAAGAAAATCATGTGGATATATTGAAGCAACATCAAGACATCAGTCATGAAGTTAAAGCTTGGTTGCAAATGGGTCTTCCAAATGGACAATGACCCCAAGCATACTTCCAAAGTTGTGGCAAAATGGCTTAAAGACAACAAAGTCAAGGTATTGGAGTGGCCATCATAAAGCCCTGACCTCAAAGCTATAGAAAATGTGTGAGCAGAACTGAAAAAGCATGTGCGAGCAAGGAGGCCTACAAACCTGACTCAGTTACACCAGCTCTGTCAGGAGGAATGGGCCAAAATTCACCCTACTTATTGTGGGAAGCTTGTGGAAGGCTACCCGAAACGTTTGACCCAAGTTAAACAATTTAATGGCAATGCTACCAAATACAAATTGAGTGTATGTGAACTTCTGACCCACTGGGAATGTGATGAAAGAAATAAAAGCTGAAATAAATCATTCTCTACTATTCTCTACTATTACTTTTCACATTCTTAAAATAAAGTGGTGATCCTAACTGACCTAAGACAGGGAATTATTATTAGGATTAAATGTCAGGAATTGAGAAAAACTGAGATTAAATGTATTTGGCTAAGGTGTATGTAAACGTCCGACTTCAACTGTATGTAAAATAAATTCTAAAAACCTGTTTTCACTTTGTCATTATGGGGTATTGTGTGTCGATTGACAAGGACATTTTTTATTTAATACATTTTAGAATAAGTCTGTAACGTAACAAAATGTGGAAAAACGGAAGAGGTCTAAATACTTTCCGAATGCACTGTAATTACTGTCTTTAAAAAACTGTAGTGTATATACTACAGTAATTAATTAAGTGTCTTTGCAGATTGTAGTATACTGGTGGTAAATTGTGGAATAGACACCGGCTGAAATGCGGTTTTAACCAATCAACATCCAGGATTAGACCCACCCGTTTTGTAATATTCTACAGTATAGTACATTTTACTACAGAATTCTATAATAAGTACTGTAGTATTCTATAGTAAACTGTAGTATTTTTTTTATGTGGACGACCTCCATTGAAAGACGGAGGGAAACATAATTGACACTCCAGACAGCTGTAATTCATTATAAAGTCCAGGACATGTGGCCAACTTATTAGAAACATTTGGAATGTGGAATGTGGAATGTTGTCAACAAGTACTTGAGCAGAATTTTGCTGCATAAGGGCTCTCAATGTCACAGGTTTTTGTGATTTCCGTGTTCCAAAACATTGACAATGCAGAGAATCAGGATGCATCACTGAAAGACTATGCAGACCCACATGTACTCTCTCACATGTATGCGCACACACTGCTACTTACTGAGAGGAGATGTGAAGGAGCCTGTCCCTCCCACAGAACTGGCCATGATCAGATCAGCTACCTGCCTAAGAGCCAGCAGTCCTGTTGGATTACTGCCCTTAGTCATCTGATCCTGGATCAGGCCTTCCAGCTCATCCTTAAACACCTGCAAACCAAACAATAACATGTTAAAATGACTGAGTGAAAATAGTCCCAATAGTCACTGGCTTACATCGATTAATCTTTACCAGTCCAGGATAGTGGTCACTGATCACAAAGAATAAGATGAGGGAAGGAAGTAGAGCGGAAGGTAGCCTAGTGGTTAGAAAGGTGAACCAGCAACCGGAGGGTTGCTTGGTAAAATCCCAGGTCTGCTGGGAAAAATCTCCTGGGAAGTGGGCTAGCAACTGGAGGGTTGCTGGTTTCAAATCCTAGATGGCATTGAGCAGGACCCTTAATGTCCCACAACAACAGCTTCCTGGGCGCCCAGTGTGGCAGCCCCTGCATCTCTCCAAAAACCTGTATGTGTGTCTTTCAGAAGGGTTGGGTTTAAAGTGGAAGTCTTGTGTACAATTGACCAATAAAGTTATCTTAATCTTACAACTCCTGGGATGGTCTACTGTATGTGTAGTTATGCAATTCTTCTCACCTTGACCCTGTTCCAACTCCCTGTCTATTCAGCCGTTCACATTAGGACTATGTATTTCCAGTGTACTCTCAGGCCTAAAGAAGCCTTCCTGAATTAAATCACATTAGATTCTTCTAAAACCCTCTTTGTGCCAATGTCACTAGAGGTAACTGGGAAGTGTCCTTCTCATTAAGCCAGCCTATTAATTTATACCCAGTGTCGTTGGATATCTTGGGTATTCTTCCCAAAAAGACGATTCTCCTGCAAGCCTCTTTGGTGGAACGCCAGCATTCCGCCCCATCTCAGTGCGGTTCCCATGGTGATGAGCTAAGTTCCACTTGTTGGGGTCTGTTATGCAATCCCAGACATGCGTGGGCTCATCTTATTTCCATGCACTTTACGGGCATGTGTTTGTTGCACCTCCTAACAGCATCTCTAACCACATTTTACTGCTCGATTATCTATGCCTCCGATTCACAATTGCATATATGCATTTATCATGAGTGCATATAGGCAACATTTACTGCTTATACTACAAAAATATAAGTATATATATATATATGTGTACATACAGTGGATGCCCAAAATTACGTTCATGCCTATATTGTTCTGTCTCTCAAGAATTCAATTTGACAAAAAATGTTTCATGAGCTAAGCTGTGAACTTGACAAGGACATTTGGCAGGCAAAGTATAATAAGGCTAAAATCTATTCGGACTGGTTCATATTTAAAACCACAGCAGTGGAGCTTGGCTATTTCCTCTGACAGTAGCACATTGTACTGCATTGCAACAAAGATGTACACTGTACAAACACCTTGCTACTTAATATGACTGAGTTGCCTAACTTGTCTTACCTAGCTACCTCAAGATGAATGCACTAACTGTAAGTCACTCTGGGTAAGAGCATCTGCTAAATGTCTAAAATGTAAAAGTAATAGCCTCTTTATTTGCAGATCAGTTCAAATGTAGCCATCAGAATGAAAACTGAAGACATCAATGATGTAGTGTCTCTACTAGAGCCAATCACATAGGCCTGGACCTCGAAGAGAAAAACTTTTCAGGCCTTTTGATGGTCTGCAGCCAGATAATGGAAATGGCTGTACTGTGTACACACATTAACATAGACATAAAGAACAAGAGACATACTGGACTCTGTAGGATCTGAGTGACTCTCTTCTTTTGCTCCATCATGTTGAAGTCCTGCTGTATTTCAGGTGACATGTTCCTGCTGCGGAGGTACTCAGGGTCACTCTCGTCCACCCGGTCAAAGTACCTCTCCTTGGAGTCTGTGCTGGATAAGGACAGGGTCATGGACCCAACCGTATGTCTGATCTCCACCAAACTCATACTGTCCAAGTCTTCACAACAGCCTCACTCTCTCTGATCCTCACCTGCCCCACTCCAGGACTGCTGGCTCTGGGAATCTGTTGGGGACAGACCAAAACGTTAGTTTTCCACCAGTTCCGATGATGCAACAAGTATGGCCAGATGTTAGACATAAAAAAATGTTCCACAGGAAACTCGATTCATACTAAATCAATTATTTTATTGCTGAGGTAAACTAATAGGCTTGCATAAAGTTGTATACAAACACACAGGGAAGGAAAAATACACAGGACCCCATAAAGAGTAGCTGCTGCTTTTACAAAAGCTTATGGGGATCCTAATAAAAAAATAAATAATAATAAGTTTACCATAACCACCTCTATCTCTGCAGACAAACAGAGAATCCCCTGTGTGTCTACTGTAATCTGTGGGGTGGGGGAAGGGAACATCAATCACCAATGTTTACTGTCATGCAAACAACCAGAAAGCATGTCAATAGAATATCACACGGGGCCTTTGCATTATCGCCTCATATAAAATCAACTAGTTTGGGAGAGCATTTAGCACCTATTGTGTACACCTTTAGGGGGGGGGGGGGGGTAAATCAACAGGGGGTAAGTAAAGGGTTAAAACAGTCTGTGACCTGGATTTATTTTGCTCTAATATGCCTGTTCAATATCTCACCAAGTACTTATCAACACAACTACAAATTGGTCTACATGTGATGGAGGCTAGACAAATAAATTATAACAGATATTCTACCCATTTTAAGGTGTCAAAAGTGGTCTATTCAATGTGCCTTTTCTGCAGTGAAAAGCCAGATATAGATAACTTAAACATGTTATCTGAAGATAATATACAGAAAATGCACACTACAGAAAACATCAGCAGAACATTACTGTCCATAAAATCGGTAAACTTTCTTATTTCTATAGACATCTAATCAAAATAAATAGTAGGGCTAGGCTACAAGAATTCAACCATATGTTCAAAGAGTCAAAGATATCGAGGTCTGCTAATACGAACCGCAAGGAGCACAAAAAAAGGCACCCAGGTCCCGTAAATATACCATTACGTAAGAGTTAACACTTTAAAATCAGATCCAACAATGTGATATGATGAAAGGAACAACAGAAGAATATGAAAAATGTGCTGCATGATGCATCTTACGCTTTAATCAAAGGAGATACTCAACTCACCGACTAAATAGGATACTCCATTGAGGAGCACCACGACAAAAAAGTTGAGCATGTACAGTATATGCCATCATTGAATTGACCATCGACTCGTAACTTTAAACTTCCATGAGTATTATCAAGACGCTGTGGTACAAAGTAACCTTAAACCCTTTGCACTAAACCAGTCCACAGGAAATAGGCAACATTGTATACAGTAACTATTTGAAACATCAAACCTTTTTGGCAGTGATCGTATCTCCGTAGCCTATCTAAAGACAGAAACTCCCCACAAGTCCTGGACAGAATTCAAAGATCGAGACTAAAATTGTTAAACGTATTCCAGATTTCGATGCATTCTGCAAACGTGTAAAATATTACTCCGTATGTGCGCCCTATGCCATTGCAATAAACATGTAAACAGCTGTGTGTGTTTCTAAATTTGCAGGGGCGAATTCATTAAGCCGATTATGTCGCAAAACGTTTCTTAAACGGAAACAAACAGAACGTAACGTGGTGAGACCTACTTGCATTTGTCCAATAGCAGCTCTCGTTTGGACTAATGAAGATTACACCCCTTGCAAGCAAGTCCGCATGTTGTGAGTGGGTGTGTTTGTGTGGGAAAAAGTGAGACCATGTGACTTCTCATATCCCCCCAATACATCCATATATGCTAAGGTCAAACAGATCATGACTACATCCATTTGTATTGCTGATTAACTGATTTCCTAAACACTTTTATACCAATGGGAACACAGGAATAATGTCACTGTTTTCTGGAGAAGTGTGTGAGCTGTGTGTGTGGGGAATACATAAGTGTATGACGATCTTGAAAACATTTTGATGTGTTACAGCCCGAGTTTACAATGGATTAAATAGAGTTTTTTTTTTAATCACTGGCCTGCACACAATAACCCACAATGTCAAAGTGGAATGATGTTTTTGGAAATTTTTACAAATTCATTAAGAATGAAAAGCTGATGTGTCTTAAGTGTCAATAAGTATTCAACCCCTTAGTTATGGCAAGCCTAATTAACTTCAGGAGTAAACATTTGCGTAACAAGTCACATAATTAATGACATGGACTCACTCGGTGTGCAATAATAAGGTTTAACCTGATGAATGACTACCTCATCTCTGTACCCCATATATACAAATATCTGTAAGGTCCCACAGTCGAACAGTGAATTTCAAACAAAGATTCAACCACAAAGAACAGGGAGGTTTTTCAATGCCTCGCAAAGAAGATAACCTATTGGTAGTTTTTTTTTACACTGAATATCCCTTTGAGTATGGTGAAGTTCTTAATGACACTTTGGATGGTGCATCAATACACCCACTCACTACAAAGATACAGGTGTCCTTCCTTGCCGGAGAGGAAGGAAACGGTTCAGGGATTTCACCTTAGGCCAATAGGGACTTTAAAACAGTTACAGAGTTTAATGGATGTGATAGGAGATAACTGAGGATGGATCAACAACATTGTAGTTACTCCACAATACTAGCCTAATTGACAGAGTGAAAAGAAGGAAGCCTGTACAGAATACAAATATTCCAAAACATGCATCCTGTTTGCAGCAATGCACTAAAGTAATACAGAAAATAATGTGGAAAATAAACTTTTTGTCCTGAATACAAAGTGTTATGCTTGGGGCAAATCCAATACAACACATTACTGAGTACCACTCTCCATATATTCAAGCATAGTGGTGGCTGCATCATGTTATGGGTATGCTTGTAATCATAAAGGACTGGGGAGTTTTTCAGAATAAAAAATAAATGGAATGGGGCTAAGCACAGGCAATATCCGACAGGAAAACCTGGTTCAGTCTGCTTTCCACCAGACACTGGGAGATGAATTCACATTTCAGCATGACAATAACCTAAAACACAAGGCCAAATCTACACTGGAGTTGCTACACTGGAGTTGCTTTCCAAGAAGACAGTGAATGATGCCGAGTGGCCAAATTACAGTTTTGACGTAAATCTGCTTGAAAATCAATGGCAAGACTTGAAAATGGTTGTCTAGCAACGATCAAAAACCAATTTGACAGAGCTTGAAGAATTTTTAAGAGAATAATGGGGAAATATTGTACAATCCAGGTGTGCAAAGCTCTTAGAGACTTACCCAGAAAGACTAACAGCTGTAATCACTGTTCAAATGTGATTCTAACATTTATTGACTCAGGTGTATGAATACTTATGTAAATGAGATATTTCTGTATTTCATTTTCAATAAATTAGCAACATTTTCTAAAAACATGTTTTCAATTTGTCATTATGGGGTATTGTGTGTAGATGGGTGAGAAACAAAAATAAATGTAATCCATTTTGAATTCAGGCTGTAACACAACAAAATGTGGAATAAGTCAAGGGGTATGAATACCATGAATACTTTCTGAAGGCACTGTGCATCACATTTCGAACAGCAACATTGTGATAAGCCCCTAAAGCACTGGTGTGATTGTGCACATCTCATGCTTAGTTGATTAGCCTACAGACACAGTCAAATGTATTCTAGTTCTAGCCAAGGGTTGAATTAATGAAAGAGATTTTCCGATACTTTGTATACTTTTTAGCATGTCGTTTTGAAAGTAGAGGTCACGAGCCCAAAGTGGTCACCAAAAATTGCGTACTACATCACCTATGTGCAGATATGTGCACCATGTCATTGCTTTCTCTCACTCGCTCTGCTGTGTGTGCATCTCTTTCTAGCTGTCACTCAAATGGCGAGGGGCTGCATGCTCGTTGGCTAGAACTCAAATTGCTAGGGGGCTGGCACATGTGGGGAAAATGTATGGAAAATGGCGCAGCACAGCTTCCAGAAAAACAGCTGCTTTCAAACTAGGAATTTCGTGGCTAATTGAGGTAAGACAGTAATTCTGCTCACAGATTATGCATTCATGAACTACACATTGACACATCCAGCTCAAAGAGGGAGGTTTGAAAAATATTTAGTAGTCACCAAAGTTCCAGAGAATGTTTTTAAAGAAAATAAAAAAAACTAGAAATTACAGTTTATTACGTATTCAGATTCATGTCAAAATTGAATTCCTTACTTGAATGAAATGTAATAGTAAATGCTGGCATCCGTTTAAAACTGTTATGTGATTAAATGTGTATCTCTGTCCCCCGTTTTGGTCACTTGGGAATGTGATTCACTAGTCTATTCAGGAAATAATAATATTGAACTGTTAACTCTCTTAATGGAATCCCACTGTGGGTTGTGTCCAAACCACTCATTATCAGGAATCAAGGTCAGACCCAGATGCAGACAGACACGTCGAATAGACAATGGTTTAATATTCCAACAGGGGCAGGCAATAGACAGGTCAAGGCAGGCAGGGGTCAGTAAACCAGAGGTTGGGCAATGGTACCGGACGACAGGCAGGCTCAGGGTCAGGGTAGGCAGAGGTCAACAATCCAGAGGTGGGGCAAATGTACAGGTCGACAGGCTCAGGGCCAGGGGCAGGCAGAGTGGTCAGGCAGGCGGGCTCAGAGTCAGAACAGGCAAGAGTCAAAAACCAGGAGGGTGAGAAAAAGACACTGAGAAAAGCAGGAGCTGATAACAAAAACGCTGGTTGACTTGACAAACAAGACGAACTGGCAACGGATAAACAGAGAAAACAGGTATAAATACACAGGGGATAATGGGGAAGATGGGCGACACCTGGAGGAGGGTGGAGACAATCACAAGGACAGGTGAAACAGATCAGGGTGTGACACTCCCAAAATGTTTTTGTTTTGAAACATGAAATTGGCTTTATTGCAGAAAACTAGAGATCAATCCATTCAACACAAAGACAGAGACACAGAATTCCAACAAATCCCACCATGAACTCATGCCAACTTTTAAGAGCAGTTAATAACATAAACTTACTATACGAATGCAGATGCAATAACTTCCGCGCAAACACACAGAACATTTATAGTAAAATTTGGTCTCCCAATGAACCAAATGTAAACATTTCTTGCTGCCCCAAGGACCTCTAACTGATCGGTCCAAAAGATGTCACACACACACACACACACACACACACACACACACACACACACACACACACACACACACACACACACACACACACACACACACACACACACACACACACACACACACACACACACACACACACACACACACACACACACACCTAGCTGCAACCCTACGGGGACTGGCAGAGTTCCTATGGAACCCCACACTAAACATATGCACTCACAAAAAAATGTGGTGCACATACACACACATACTTTCAACATACTCTTACTGAACCCCTACATTCTCTGTAACTCTATTTGGATATTTTTTGGAAGGGCAGTCCTTCTTGTGTAACATTGACCAGATGTCTGGTGTTATTACTAGAGACCTAATTTATATGGTGCACAGTAAGATACAGTACATACAGTACCAGTCCAAAGTTTTAGAACACCTACTCATTCAAGGGTTTTTCTTAATTTTTTCTATTTTCTACACTGTAGAATAATAGTGAAGACATCACAACTATGAAATACCACATATGGAATCATGTAGTAACCATTTTCTGGATTGACTGACCTTCATGTCTTAAAGTAAAAATGGACTGTCATTTCTCTTTGCTTATTTGAGCTGTTCTTGCCATAATATGAACTTGATCTTTTACCAAATAGGGCTATCTTCTGTATACCACCCTTACTTTGTCACAACACAACTGATTGGCTCAAATGCATTAAGAAGGACAAAATTAACTTTTTACAAGGCACACCTGTTAATTGAAATGCATTCCAGGTGACTACTTCATGAAGCTGGTTGAGAGCATGCCAAGAGTGTGCAAAGCTGTCATCAAGGCAAAGGGTGGCTACTTTGAAGAATATAAAATATAAAATATATTTTCATTTGTTTAACACTTTTTTTGTTACTACATGATTCCATGGGTGTTATTTCATAGTTTTGATGTCTTCACTATTATTTTACAATGTAGAAAATAGTAAAAATAAAGAAAAACCCATGAATGAGTAGGTGTGTCCAAACTTTTGACTGGTACTGTATTTATATAGTATATCAGAAAAACAAGCACACCTTTCTTATGATTGATTTCTAAGCGCCTAAATACAATACCCCAAAGCACTTGATTAATAGTTAATAGACATGAAGAATACCACACTATCTTAGGACAACACCTAGAGTGATAACAGCAAAAGTGTTCATGAGATCCTACGTCATCAATGGCATAAACTTGACATCACTCCTTCGCAGAGGGAACCATATAAAAGGCTGCTTTATATAAAAGGATGGGTTTACAGAAATAAGTCCTGCTGCTCTTCCAAAGGCTTCCAATGACCTTCCAAAATGTCCACTCTAAGAATAATAACAAGTAGACTAGACTCATGGCCAGGTTATGTATTTACATCCACTCCAGAGGATGCAATATGCTGCATGTTGTTTGGCACAGTTACAGTATGTCGTTTTCCTTTTTCTCTTCTCATTACTACCCGACAGTATATTTTTACAACTCAAAGAGTCATTGTGAAACAGAAAGTTAAGCTGGAATTTAATTCGATTTAATGAGCTACTGGACCAGAGCTCTGGCAGGCAAGACATAGTGCTATAGTACATACTATATCATGATAAAATGACTGTAATGGTAACTAAAATCATGAATTCATATCTTTTTCTACATTTGGTTTTGTCACGATGTGTTCATTTTCCCTTTTATTTTCCTTAGCTGTTTTTCCATCAGAGACCATCTACTGTAAATCAACACGAACAGGAATGCTTTTTTTTTGGTCAGTTTTTGTTCGATTGTCAGAAGCACCCTTAATAATTTTTTGTTCTTCAATTTTAGTGTTCAAATTGAATTCTCATCATTCTCTAATGGATTTGACTTTTATTTCTCAAGCTATAGTAATCGTAATTTCTGTACCAATCTGAAATGTAACACAACATTAATTATCACTGAAGCTAATCATGGAATCTCCTTCACCACTCTGCCAAATATTTCCAGTTGACAAGACTTCTGGTTCGTTGGAGGGAGGCCTTTAGAGTTTACAGGTATCATTATGAAGTCTGTTGCTCAAACACAGGAAATAATTTCTGCATCATAGTGCCTTTCTAATGAAGGGATAAAGAGAAAAACTCTTCACAGGAAGTCCAATGGTGAAGTCTGGACTTCCAGACAGAAAAATAATCTGTTTGTCATCTCAGAGAAAGGGAGAAGAGAGAGAGTGAGAGAAAAATAATCATCTGCAGATCAGCAATATCTTACCCCAAACTTCACTTTTAGGAGGTGAACACATCCTATTCTCATCAGACAAAATTACAGGTTATATTGCCTTCTTGACTGATTATTCCTTCTGTCAGAGCAAAATGTTAAAGGTCATATCCTCTCATCAGCCAATCGCAATCACTCTACATCATATCTGTTGATTTTCTCGTGTCTAGTTGACTATTTAAAGATTGAAAGGGGAACTGTTCTCTCTAGGGTCTATGAAATATTGCCAGACACTTTTACATCCATGTCTGTCCCCTCCCATGCCTACATTTATGTTAATTTTCCTGTGGCCTCTGTGATGGGGAACCCCATATTTTATTATCAACAAAATGACTTTTGACCCTAACCCCAACGAATTGATACCAACTGTTTAGAACCAACAGAACCACAGTCCTCTTGTGAGAATAAAAACATGTGTTGTTTATGAGTTTATTCGATACAGTAAAATATCCTACCACATAGTTTCAGAGTTTGAGGAAATGGATACCTCGTCTAATTTCACCAACAGTGCCTTCAAGTCGGTTCCACGGAGAAAAAACATCCATCAACAGCAGTTCTTTGAAGAGAATACAGCCATGGACAAATGTTTAACAAATTCACATCACTTCACAACTCCCTAGATATGCATAAAAATGTAACTTTAGAAACATTTGCTTTGATACAGCGTCTTAGCCACTGAATGTTTTACCCACTTCAAGGCTTTTTGTATGTAATGAAATACTCTGTAATCGTGATTAAATTGGTACCTCACTGTAAATGGGCGGTGCACAGCTTTCTCATATCATGGACATTTAGGTAATTTTCCCTGAGAGCCTAATGTAATAACCAAGTCAGTGTCAAAGGCCTGAGAAACGTCTATTTCTGAAGCCCTATTTCAGGATTTTGAATGCTGCATAGCTTTACTGAAGGCTACTCCTGCCTTTGGTCTGAGCTATTATTTTCCCTTGCAGTGTTCTAAGTTTACTGATGTCAAATGTGCAAAAAAGAGGACCACTGTTTTGAACAGTTACATGTATGCAAAACTTTCTATAAAATGAAGAACATGCTATATGACGAACATAATCATATGGAATTTCTAAATCACAAACCCTCTGATGGCAAGTCCACAGTGGAGCAATGTTTATCTTTTCAATACTATCACAATACTTATGAACATGCTCTGCTATTCACTTTAGCAGTGTGGGTGGTAAGTAACACTACATGTACAGGCAACTAGGGACCTGGAGCAATTTACATTGTTGCAGTAAAAACAGTATTTTCACAGCTTTATATAGAATTTGAAACTTACAGAGATTAATATTGAATCAACACATAAACTGAACAAAAATATTAATGCAACAATTTCAAATATTTCACTGAGATACAGTTCATAGAAGGAAATCAGTCAGTTGAAATAAAACAATTAGGCCCTAGGCTATGGATTTCACATGACTGGGCAGGGGTGCAGCCATGGGTGGGCCTGGGAGGGCATAGGCCCACCCACTTAGGAGCCAGGTCCACCCACTGGGGAGCCAGGCCCAGCCAATCACAATGAGTTTTTCCACACACTTTATTACAGACAGATATACTCCTCAGCAAGCCCCCCCCCCCCCCCCCCCCCTCATCAGATGATCCCGCAGGTGAAGAAGCCAGATGTGGAGGAACCCAGATGCTGTTGTGATGCCGGTTGGATGCACTGCTAAATTCTCTAAAACAGCGTTGGAGGTCGGCTTATTGTAGAGAAATTAACATTCAATTATCTGGCAACAGCTCTTTTGGACATTCCTGCGGTCAGCATGCCAATTGTACACTCCCTCAAAACTTGAGACATCTGTGGCATTGTGTTGTGGGACAAAACTACACATTTTAAAGTGGCCTTTTATTGTCCCCAGCACAAGGTGCACCTGTATAATGATCATGCTGTTTAATCAGCTTCTTGATATGCTACACCTGTCAGGTGGATGGATTACCTTGGCAAAGGAGAAATTCTCACTAACAGGGATGTAAACAAATCTGTGCACAAAATATGAGAGAAATAATATTTTTGTGCGTATTGAACATTTCTGGGATCTTTATTTCAGCTCATTAAAAATAGGACCAACTCTAAAAACGTTATATATTTTTGTTCAGTATACATAACGGCTAGGAGAGAGGACTGAGCTGGATGAAGAAGAATTACAAGAGTGGTCAAACTTTGTTCATCTACAGTACATGGAGGACCTGGCCGAGACTGTTTTGTGGTTTTCTTCTGATTGCCTCCACCCTAAGATGTGGTTTAGGGTGCGGTTGACTATGAGGCTGGAGTAAGAGTCTAGAGTCTAACTCGTGCTGGGTTTATCATATAAACATAGGCAATGAGAATACAAAGCTGAGGATATACTGTACACCTGCTCTTTCCATGACAAACTGTACACTGACCAGGTGAATCCAGATGAAAGCTATAATCCCCCTGTTAAATCCACTTCAATCAGTGTAGATGAAGGGGAGGAAACAGGCTAAAGAAGGATTTTTAATCCTTGAGACAATTGAGACATGGATTGTGTATGTGTGCTATTCAGAAGGTGAATGGTCAAGACAAAAGATTTAAGTGCCTTTGAACAAGGAAAGGTAGTAGGTGCCAAACGCACCGGTTTGTCCCAAGAACTGCAACGCTGCTGGGTTTTTCCACGCTCAACAGTTTCCCATGTGTATCAAGAATGGTTCACCACCCAAAGGACATCCAGCCAACTTGACACAACCGTGGAGCCAATATTTGGTATACTCAGTGTATACCTAAATAACTTTACTTTTAAGAACATGGCAACTATTTGAGTTAAATTCATGGCTAAAATAGACTTGTTTTGTGTAGAAAATATCCAATATGTTCCAAGTAATCACTTAAACATGACAAATTAATTGCTAACGCTCAATTACATGGTTAAAATGGTTTGGGTCACCACCCACTGCATGTGACCTTGATGGGTTTCTGAAAACCTACATTAAAGTACCCAATTACCCAATGAAATCTTGTATGCCTCAATTCCACATCTAAAGTAAACACACGCTTACCCAGTGTATAATGTTTCTAGAGAGAGAGACATTAATTGAAAGCAGCTGTTCGTGACTTAACTCAGCATCTGGAACTGATGTAGTTCTGGTCTATTACAGCCAAACAATAAAAATATATCTCGACAACATTGTAAAAACAGCATTTACTATCCTAAGAAAGTGTACTATAGCATACACAGGACTATACACACAGTATTGCTGTATAGAGTAATACAGAATAAGATAACACATCTGGTAAGTGAAAGCCTTATCAGTCCAACATTTCCTTCTAAACAGACTCACAGGTGATTCACTCCATCCACCCATGAAAGGGATTTTCATTTTGATACATCATTGAGCAAGTCCTTATAAAGTCCAAAGTAACTGCTTAAAATGAGAAGCTATTTTCAAAACATTTCCTGATTCACTGATATTACATAAAATATCAAGTACCTTGCCCTGTTTGCAGTTACAAACAACTATTCTAGTTCAATTGACTTGTCTCAACAACCACCATTGCAAAAACGTAAAAAATGCTGCTCCACTCACCTTTTGAGGTCAAACTCGCACAGTTCTGCCAGTTGCCAGTCTGCTGTTTACATTATCACAATAGGAAGGGTCATCATCTAGCTCCAACTAGGATGAGTGACTGATGCTTTGCCTATCATCTCCTACTCCCTCTGTTCCTCAATGTCATGTGATGCACATTCGCACAGCTTGCTGGGAAAAACTTCCAAACTTGTCAGAGGAGGTTGTGGAGACAACAATCTGTTGTATGGGACTGTATCGCCCAAAAGTGGGAGGAGCAAAACAGTCACACACCCACCAGATATGTTCTGGCATACATGTATATAGATTACTCGAAAATAAATATTCCGTTTTTGGAGAGCGGGATTTTAACTACTAAATACTCCATATCAAATTAGAGAAATTGTAGTGGAGTGTTGCACATAGGGATCTATGAAATTACAATAAAGAGGGATTACCAATGGACTAAATCATCTTATCAATTTATACGTTATGGCTATATCCACTTTCAGTTGTCTAGATGAGATATTTTCAACCTTTTCTGCGTGCAGATATTTTGTACATTTATTGTGCAGCTCGGAGGACATTGCAGAGAGTGCTTACCCACTATCACTTCACACTCCCACACATTTCAAGAGTGGATGAGTAAGAGAGTACTGCTTCCCCTCTCCACTGTGCTGCCTGCTTGAATACATCAGTCACATGGTGGAGAATAATAATCATCATGACATATAGCACATTTTACTCAGTACATTGTGGCATAGAGAAGTAGTATAACAATGCAGACAGTAACAAAAAAACAATAGCAGAGAGAGAGAGAGAGAGAGAGAGAGAGAGAGAGAGAGAGAGAGAGAGAGAGAGAGAGAGAGAGAGAGAGAGAGAGAGAGAGAGAGAGAGAGAGAGAGAGAGAGAGAGATGGTCAAAAAGTATGTTAGTGTGGGAGGAAACCGAGAGATAGAGACAGAAATGTTATTTTTGACATAAGAGACATGAACACCTATCATATAGGGTACTGGGTATTCTCACACTGTTAAAGGGGAAGCCAGTACTGTAGATATTGTGTGGACAGTGTCTATTACAAATTACGAAGACAATAGAATACATGTACATATAGCATAAACAAGCATAGACAATATAACTTTAACACAAAGAACCAACATTGATAATGAATCACAATCTGTAAGGAGAGAAAACAGGAATGGTATAAGTAGTGATTTTATTTAAATTGCGTTAAATTTAGATTTGGAAACTCCAGCACCTGCAAAAAGTAACTGGATGTCAAATCAAATGCGCCACATGCGCCGAATACAACAGGTGTAGACTTTACAGTGAAATGCTTACTTGCAAACCCTTAACCAACAATGCAGTTTTAAGAAAAATAAGTGTTAAGTACATTTTTTAAATAAAAATAAAAAATAATTAAAGAGCAGCAGTAAAAGAACAGCAGCGAGGTTATATACAGGGGGTACTGGTACAGAGTCAGTGTGCGGTGGCACAGGTTAGTCGAGGTAATTGAGGTAATATGTACATGTAGGTAGAGTTAAAGTGACTATGCAGAGATAATAAACAGAGAGTAGCAGCAGCGTAAAAGAGGGGGTGTGGGACAATGCAAATAGTCTGGGTAGCCATTCGATTAGCTGTTCTGGAGTCTTATGGCTTGGAGGTAGAAGCTGTTAAAACCTCTACAGGATTGGTGTCCCCCCTGTGGGACGGTTGAGCTAACGTGCGCTAATGTGATTAGCATAAGGTTGTAAGTAACAAGAACATTTCCCAGGACATAGACATATCTGATATGGGCAGAAAGCTTAAATTCGTGTTAATCGAACTGCACTGTCCAATTTACAGTAGCTATTACAGTGAAATAATACCATGCTATTGTTTGAGGAGAGTGCACAGTTATGAACTTTAAAATGTATTAATAAACCAATTAGGCACATTTGGGCAGACTTGATACAACATTTTGAACAGAAATGCAATGGTTCATAGGATCAGTCTAAAACTTTGCACATACACTGCTGCCATCTAGTGGCCAAATTCTAAATTGTGCCTAAACTGTGGCCTTTCTATTGCATTTCAAAGACTATAAAAAAAATATATATATTCTCCTACATTCATTTTACATTTCCACAAACTTCAAAGCATTTCCTTTCAAATGGTATCAAGAATATGCATATCCTTGCTTCAGGTCCTGAGCTACAGGCAGTTAGATTTGAGCATGTCTTTTAGGTGAAAAGTGAAAAAAAGGGTCAGATCCTTAATAAGAAGCCTTTTGGACCTAGACTCCAGCACCCCTTGCCGTGCGGTAGCAGAGAGAATAGTCTATGACTTGGGTGGCTGGAGTCTTTGAAAAATTTTAGGGCCTTCCTCTGACACCGCCTGGTATAGAGGTCCTGGATGGCAGGAAGCTTGGCCCCAGTGATGTACTGGGCCGTACACACTACCCTCTGTATTGCCTTAAGGTCGGAGGCCGAGCAATTACCTTACCAGGCAGTGATGCAACTAGTCAGGATGCTCTCGATGGTGCAGTTGTAGAACTTTTTGAGGATCTGACAACCCATGCCAAATCTTTTCAGTCTCCTGAGGGGGAATAGGCTTTGTCGTGCCCTCTTCACAACTGTCTTGGTGTGTTTGGACCATGATAGTTTGTTGGTGATGTGGACACCAAGGAACATGAAGCTCTCAACATGCTCCACTACAGCCCCGTCGATGAGAATGGGGGCGTGCTCGGTCCTCCTTTTCCTGTAGTCCACAATCATCTCCTATGTCTGTATCACGTTGAGGGAGAGGTTGTTGTCCTGGTACCATATGGCCAGGTCTCTGACCTCCTCCCTATAGACTGTCTCATCGTTGTCGGTGATCAGGCCTACCACTGTTGTGTCGTCAGTAAACTTAATGATGGTGTTGGAGTCGTGCCTGGCCATGTAGCCATGGGTGAACAGGAAGTACAGGAGGGGACTGAGCACACACTGCTGAGGGGCCCCTGTGTTGCAGATCAGCTGGGGCAGCAGGTAGCCTAATGGTTAGAGCATTGGGGTAGTAACTGAAAGATTGCTGGATCTAATCCCTTAGCTGACAAGGTAAAAATGTGTTGTTCTGCCCCTGAACAAGGCATTTAACCCACTGTTCCCTGGTAGGCTATCATTGTAAATAGGAATTTGTTCTTAACTGATTTGCCTAATTAAATAAAGGCTACCTTTTAAAAATCAGCGTGTTGTTACCTAGCCTTACCACCTGTGGGTGGCCCGTCAGGAAGTCCAGGATCCAGTTACAGAGGGAGGTGTTTTGTCCCAGGGTCATTAGCTTAGTGATGAGCTTTGAGGGCACAATGGTGTTGAACGCTGAGCACGTAGGTGTTCCTTTTGTCCAGGTGGGAAAGGGCAGTGTGGAGTGCATCATCTGTGGATCTGTTGGGGCGGTATGCAAATTGGAGAGGATCTAGGGATGATGTGAGCCATGACCAGCCTTTCAAAGCACTTCATGTCTACAGACGTGAGTGCTATGGGTCGATAGTCATTTAGACAGGTTACCTTAGTGTTCTTGGGCACAGGGACTAAGGTGGTCTGCTTGAATCATTACAGACTCAGTCAGGGACAGGGTTGAAAATGTCAGTGAAGACATTTGCCAGTTGGTCAGCGCATGCTCGGAGTACATGTCCTGGTAATCCGTCTGGCCCTGCGGCCTTGTGAATGTTGACCTGTTGTTTTTAATAAGCTGATAAAACGTTATTTTCCTGAATGTTCTCCAATCAGTAAACCACACTGCAGGATAACACCCCATCCCAGGAACACAACCTAAAAGGTCAGTGTCACAAAGTTAAGAGTGGTTATGTTGATATAAAACTAGAAATTCAGCATTTGGAAACAGGCCCATGTCAATGGCTGAGATCTCTTTAATACATGAATGATAATGTAAGCAACACTTGCTCATTAGAGGAGCCTAAACACAAAGTAATACAACACTTGGACTCATAAGATTTTGCATTTAGTTTGGGCCTATTACTTCAGTTGGAAAAATCTGTAACTCCAATGCTTGCTTACACTGCCATCTAGTGATTTTTTTTTGTGAAAGGGCTATAGACCCACGATGCACTTTTCAGTTGTACCACTCTCCGGAATCTCTATTTTTAAACATTTATTTTAAAAAAGACAGGAATAGAACATTTATGTATATAAAGCCCACCATATCTTTAAAAGATGCATTATTAATGCTCTTGAAAAAAAGATGATGATCATACATCCCATAGGCAGAACACGTTTGTAGATGGGGCATTGGCTATGGTGAGACTGTTCATTGTTATGTGTCAATTTCTTTTCAGCCTTGAAAAGATCTAAACAAGCCAAAATCAAATCAATCAATCAATGAACCCAACTATGTTGTTGAGGTACTGTGTACTTCAAGATCAATAGACCTATAAGGCTGTATCACAACTAGCTGTGATTGGGAGTCCCGTAGGGCGAGCACAATTGGCCCAGTGCCGTCTGGGTTTGGCCGAGGTAGGCCGTCATTGTAAATAACAAATTGTTCTTGACTGACTTGCCTAGTTAAATAAATAAAATAAAATAGATAAGATTAATCAATATATGCTCAAATTAGGGAGTGTGTGTGTGACGATGAAAGATTCAAAGTCAATATCATTTAGGGCAAGCTAAGGTAAATACAGCTACTGAAATACATATTTTTAGAGCTGAAAACTCTCTGCCCCTCCCTCCCTCCCTTCCTCCCTCCCTCCCTCCCTCCCACCCTCCCTCCCTCCCTCCCTCCCTCCCTCCTCCTTCCCTCTCTCTTTCTCTCTCTTGCTCCCTCCTCTCGCCCCTCTCTCTCTCTCTCTCTCTCTCTGCAAAAGCTTTTTACTTAGATTTTACTGCACCCAAGGTACAGCCAGGAGACTTCCTCCATGTCTCTATAGGAATCTGCATACAGATATAACCTGGGGGCTGCATTTTACAGGCTGGACATAAACTCCTGACAATTTTGCTCCTTCAGTTTGAGACAAATTTGATCCCACTGTGCTTTAAAAGAAAATCTACTTGTGCTGCAAAATTATTTCAAAATCCCCAAATATATTGGTGGTCAGTTTATATTGTGTTTCAATATGGATAAGGCAGATGATAACGCATTTAATCATGTTGTTATAACGTTTTCAATTAAATTATGTCCAGGGCCCCTGGAAAACATTTGTTGAGGCGGCATATGACACAGCACTTTTTAAATCACCACTTTGACAGATTTGCCTCATGATTTGTCAACTTGCACACAATTTATCTGTCCTTCACATCGGAGTGCTGCTGCAGGCTTTTTGAGAAGGGTGCAATTGCGGCCTGTAATTCGGAGCGTTCCTGCATGTGGGCATTCCCAGTGGTGGAAAAAGTACTCAATTGCCAAACTTGAGTAAGAGTAAAGAAACTCTTACTTAAATTGAAAATTAAATTGAAAATGACTCAGTAAAAGTGAAAGTCACCCAGTAAATTACTACGTGAGTAAAAGCCTTAAAGTCTTCGGTTTTATATATACTTAATTATCAAATGTAAAATGGAATTTCTAAAATGTACTTAAGTATCAAAAGTAAAAGTATAAATAATTTCTAATTCCTTATATTAAGCAAAACATACGGCACCATTTTCTTCTTTTTTAAATTTACGGATGGCCAGGAGCACACTCCATCACTAAGACATTTACAAACGAAGCATTTGTGTTTAGTGAGTCCGCCTGATCCTATGCAGTAGGGATGACCAGGGATGTTCTCTAGATATGAATTGGACCATTTTCCAGTCAAAATGTAATGAGTACTTTTGGGTGTCAGGGAAAATGCATGGAGTAAAAAGTACATTATTTTCTTTAGGAATGTAGTGAAGTAAAAGTAAAAGTTGTCAAAAATATGAATACTAAAGTAAAGTACAGATACCCCAAAAAACGACTTAAGTATTTTTACTTAATTAAGTACTTTACCCCACTGACGTTCCTGCATCTGGTACATTTTTAAGTTAGGACAGGTGGAAGACAGGGGCGCTCATGTACAATAGGTGGCGTTAATGCACAATAACGTTGGATGCCAGCCGCCGATAAACCCCACAGAATAAGGGGTGGGGGCAACAACTGTAGTTAGCTAGCCTTACACCGGTAGACAGTGTCCTTCGTCCCTGCCTGTCGGTCACTGTTTTCCCCCAATTCTGTTAATGACGGCGAGGGCATGTGTTTGGCAAATGGGAGCGAAGGACACTGTGTGCTAGCTTTGCTAGTCCAGTACAGAGCAGGCGGGAGCGACACCGTGTACTAGCTAGTTAACTAGCAAGCTAGCTAGTAAGCTAACACACGGTGTCGCTCCAGCTTCCTGCCTGCTGTGCTAGAGGAAGGCTGGGGCGACCGATAGACAAATGTTCTTCGCCACCGCCTGTCAGGCACAGTTTTCTCTGGCACACAGAAGGTGGGAGACGAAAGGTAGACAGTGGCACCATTTTCCCGTAGTTCTGTTAACAACTGTGAGGGCAGGTTTTTTGGCAGGCAGGACCATAAGACACTTAAGACACCTTTTTCTAGCTAGCTCCCGCTAGCTAGCAAGGAGGACTCCGGGAAGGGGGGAGTGAAAAAACGAATATAATACTTTTATTTCCTCTACTAAGCTATATGGAATTGTTTTAGGAAGGTCATACCAAGGGTCATTTTGCTATTTGATTTCGAATTTTAAAACCCCTTGAAGTATCAACCCCCAAAAATATATGTACTTATATAAAATATATATATACTTGGTTTTAGCCCATACAAACGCATTGAATGGCATATTCACTACGTGGAACAACAGATAGTCCCCCTCCCCCCAAAAATCGAAGGAAATTTATTCTGAAGTGTCTGTCCTATATCGGAGTGATATAAGAAAGACCAGGAAACATTAGCATTTATTTTTTACATGTATTTAACCCCTTATTTTTGCCACTGAACAGTCTTCATATATACTCCTATTCATTTTTTAAACTGATAATCAAATCAAATCAAATTGTATTGGTCACACATGGTTAGCAGAAATTATTGCGAGTGCAGCTAAATGCTTGTGCTTCTAGTTCTGACAATGCAGCAATATCTAACATTTAGTCTAACAATTCCACACAACTACCTAATACTCACAAATCTAAGTAAAGGAATGGAATAAGAATATATACATATAAATACATGGATGAGCAGTGACAAAGCGACATAGGCAAGATGCAATAGTTGGTATAAAATACAGTATATACATATGAGATGAGTAATGCAAGATATGTAAACATTATTAAAGTGGCAATACTAAAGTGACTAGTGATCCATTTATTAAAGTGGCCAATGATGTCAAGTCTGTATTTAGGCAGCAGCCTCTCTGTGTTAGTGATGGCAGTTTACCAGTCTGATGGCCTTGAGATAGAAGCTGTTTTTCAGTCTCTTGGTCCCAGCTTTGATGCAGCTATACTGACCTCGCCTTCTGGATGGTAGTGAGGTGAACAGGCACTGGCTCCCGTGGTTGTTGTCCTTGATGATCTTTTTGGCCTTCCTGTGACATCGGGTGCTGTAGGTGTCCTGGAGGGAAAGTAGTTTGCCCCCGGTGATGCGTTGTGCACCACCCTCTGGAGAGCCTTGAGATTGTGGGCAGTGCAGTTGCTGTATCAGGCGGTGATACAGCCCGACAGGATGCTCTCAATTGTGCACACTCCGAGTGCCCTCACCTCCTCCCTGTAGGCTGTCTCGTCACTGTTGGTAATCAAGCCTACTACTGTTGTGTCGTCTGCAAACTTGATGATTGAGTTAGAGGCATGCATGGCCACACAGTCATGGGTGAACAGGGAGTACAGGAGGGGGCTGAGCACGCACCCTTGTGGGGCCCCAGTGTTGAGGGTCAGCGAAGTGGAGATGTTTCCCACCTTCAACACCTGGGGGTGGCCCTTCAGAAAGATCAGGACCCAATTGCACAGGGCGGGGTTGAGACCCAGGGCCTCCAGCTTGATGATGAGCTTGGAGGGTACTATGGTGTTGAATGCTGAGCTATAGTCAATGAACAGCATTCCTACACAGGTATTCCTTTTGTCCAGATAGGATAGGGCAGTGTGCAGTGTGATGGCTATTGCGTTGTCTGTGGACCTGTTTGGGCGGTATGCAAACTGAAGTGGGTCTAGGATGGCCAGTAAGGTGGAGGTGATATGATCCTTGACTAGTCTGTAAAAGCACTTCATAATGACAGAAGTGAGTGCCTTTTTGAGTACAGGAACAATGGTAGCCATCTTGAAGCATGTGGGGACAGCAGACTGGGATAGGGAGCGATTGAATATGCCCGTAAACACACCAGCCACCTGGTCTGCGCATGCTTTGAGGACGCGGCTTAGGATGCTGTCTGGGCCAGCAGCCTTGCGAGGGTTAACACGTTTAAATGTTTTACTCACGTCAGGCACGGAGAATGAGGGGGTGGGGGGGCACAGTCCTTGTTAGAGGGCCGCGACGGTGGCACTGTATTATCCTCAAAGTGGGCAAAGAAGGTGTTTAGTTTGTCTGGAACCAAGAGATCGGTGTCCGTGACGTGGCTGGTTTTCCTTTTGCAGTCTGTGATTGTCTGTAGACCCTGCCACATACGTCTCATGTCTGAGCCGTTGAATTGCGACCACACTTTGTCCCTTTACTGCTTGTTTGATTGCCTTGCGGAGGGAATTTTATTTTATTTATATTTCACCTTTATTGAACCAGGTAGGCAAGTTGAGAACAAGTTCTCATTTACAATTGCGACCTGGCCAAGATAAAGCAAAGCAGTTCGACACATACAACAACACAGAGTTACACATGGAGTAAAACAAACATACAGTCAGTAATACAGAAGAAAAATACATCTATATACAATGTGAGCAAATGAGGTGAGATAAGGGAGGTAAAGGCAAAAAAAAGGCCATGGTTGCGAGGTAAATACAATATAGCAAGTAAAACACTGGAATGGTAGATTTGCAGTGGAAGAATGTGCAAAGTAGAAATATAAATAATGGGGTGCAAAGGAGCAAAATAAATAAATAAATAAATACAGTAGGGGAAGAGGTAGTTGTTTGGGCTAAACTATAGATGGGCTATGTACAGGTGCAGTACAGGTGCAGCTACTCTGACAGCTGGTGCTTAAAGCTAGTGAGGGAGATAAGTGTTTCCAGTTTCAGAGATTTTTGTAGTTCTTTCCAGTTATTGGCAGCAGAGAACTTGAAGGAGAGGCGCCAAAGGAGGAATTGGCTTTGGGGGTGACCAGAGAGATATACCTGCTGGAGCGCGTGCTACAGGTGGGTGCTGCTATGGTGACCAGCGAGCTGAGATAAGGAGGGACATTACCTAGCAGGGTCTTGTAGATGACCTGGAGCCAGGTGTTTTCCAAGCTGTTTAAAGGCACAGTCAACTTAGTGTATGTAAACTTATGACCCACTGGAGTTGTGATACAATGAATTATAAGTGAAATAATCTGTCTGTAAACAATTGTTGGAAAAATTACTTGTGTCATGCACAAAGTAGATGTCCTAACCGACTTGCCAAAACTATAGTTTGTTAGCAAGAAATGTGTGGAGTGGTTGAAAAACGAGTGTTAATGACTCCAATCTAAGTGTATGTAAACTTCCGACTTCAACTGTATATACGTCCGTGCATGTCCGTGCACAGAATTGGTCTGTTGGCGGCTATGTGATCACATGTGAAAATCCACATGTGAAATCATGTTGTTTTTCTGTAAGTAATCAACGTGGTGTAGTCATTTGAGAGACAAGGGATGGAACCTTAGTGTCTTTGCTACTTATCCCATCCCACTGGCACAGACTATCACATTTCAAGGTAAAACCCAGATGCAGACAACGTTGAATTAACAACAGTTTAATAATCCAACAGGGGCAGGCAAAAGACAGGTCAAGGACAAACAGGGGTCAATAATCCAGATAGTCTGGAAACAGGAGACAAAGTGCTGTGAGACATGAATTTAACTCTGGGCACATGAAAGGTTGGGTGTATACGAAGGGTACGGGGCAACAGAAGACGAACAGCAGAGGGGCTGATCATTTTAGAGATGGGAAAACGGGCCGGTAAACTGGGGGGAGAGTTTGCGGGATTCCACACGGAGGGGCAAATCCCGGGTGGATAGCCATACCTTCTGCTCGAGATGATACTGGGGAGCCGGGGTCCGATGATGATCCGCTTGTCGTCGATACCTGGAGGTGGTCTTGAGGAGGGCCGACGGGCTCTCCTCTAGGTACGACAACAGCGGCGGACAAACATCTGAGAAGAAAGTATGCCGACCTCTTCTTCCTGCTCGGAGATGAGCGGGGGCTGATACACCAGGGAACACTCAAATGGTGATAGGCCCGTGGCAGAGTAGGGAAGGGTGTTGCGGGCGTATTCCACCCACACAAGCTGCTGGCTCCAGGTGGTGTGGTTGGTGGAGACCAGGCAGCGCAGAGTAGTCTCGAGGTCCTGGTTGGCTCTCTCCGACTGGCCATTGGACTCGGGGTGGAACCCAGAGGACAGGCTGGCCGACGATCCAATGAGGGTGTAGAATACCTTCCAGAACTGGGACAAGAACTGAGGCCCCCGGTCGGAGATCATGTCCACGGGTAGTCCATGGATCAGTCCATGGATCCGGAAGACGTGCTGCACCATGAGCTGGGCCGTCTCCTTGGCCGAGGGTAGTTTGGGGAGAGGAATGAAGTGGGCGGCTTTGGAAAACCGGTCGACCACAGTCAGGATGTCAGTGTTGCCCTCAGACGGGGGGAGACCCGTGACGAAATCCAGGGATATGTGGGACCAGGGACGGTGAGGTACAGGCAGTGGTCGAAGAAGACCAGCCGGAGCTTGCCGAGGAGACTTGTTCTGAGCAGAGACAGTGCAGGTGGCGACAAACGCGGCGACTTCCGGAACCATAGTAGGCAACAAAAGCGTTGTCCCGCGAAGGCCAGGGTTCGCGGGAGCCTGGGTAGCAGGTAAACCTGGAGGAATGGACCCCTCCAGGACCACGGAGCGGATAGTGTCAGGCATAAACATCCGGTTATCTGGGCCCCCCCAGGGTTTGGTTGCACCTCCCGTACCTGTTTCCCTATACCCCAGCTGGTAGGAAGAATGGTCTCGGGCTCCGTTGAGGCGTTGAGGCGGTGGGAGAAGAAGGCACAGGGATGCTTAAACTTCTTGTCACTACAGGGGGTGCTGTTTCAACTTCGACATTTAGCGTTCCCAAATTAAACTGCCTCGTACTCAATTCTTGCTCGTACAATATGCATATTATTATTACTATTGGATAGAAAACAATCTCTAGTTTCTAAAACCGTTTGAATTATGTCTGTGGGTGAACCAGAACTCTTTCTGCAGCGAAATTCCTGACAGGAACTGCGAAGGTCTGAAAACTAGGCTCTGTTCTCAGATCAGTTTAAAGCTCTGTATGTATCCTATGGGTCGACATGAACTGCACCGGCCTTCCCCTGGATGTCAGTAACCAATGAGAATTGGAATGGAGTTTCTACGTAGCTCTCAGACCTTATAAAAGGCCATGACATGCAGTGTCCGCTCTTTTCGACTTTCGTCAAGACGCAGAGGAGGACATCAGGATGGCATGCTCAAACGCTCTCGTTTTAGGCCCTATATATATCCGTCTGTGATTTAATTCGATATAGGTGTTAGAAACATCATAACGAAGTTATTTTAAACCGAGTTATATCAGTTTATGCGAGTATATTGCTATTTTCGGAATTTCCTTAGTATTGCGTTTTGGGGATTTGGGGATGTTGTGGCCACATAGCTATTGTTAGCTGCTAATTCCGAAGTTGAAGACGACGTTTTACAACCAAGCAACGATTCTTTTGGACAAAGGACACCTTGCCCAAGATTCTGATGGAAGCTCGTCCAAAAGTAAGAGCTATTTATGATGTTATTCCGTATTTATGTGGAAAAATGTAAAAGTGTTTGGCCGCTATTATTGCGGCACTGGTCTGGCTGTAACGCACACTGTATGTCTAGTAACGTTAATTTTAAAAATCTAACACAGCGATTGCATTAAGAACTAATTTATCTTTCATTTGCTGTCCAACTTGTATTTTTTAGTCAAGTTTATGAATAGTTTTCGATTAGAATAGGTGCTTCTCCAAGATGGCGCCGGACAGATTGCTCTAAGTTTTGGCCACTATTCTCATTGTATAACCACGATTTGTGCCGCTAAATATGCACATTTTCGAACAAACTCTATATGCATTGTGTAATATGATGTTATAGGACTGTCATCTGAAGAATTCTGAGAAGGTTAGTGAAAAAATTAATATCTTTTGGTGGCTTATACTTATCGCTATGTTTTTGCTTGAATCAATGCTGTTGTGATGTTTGCTATTGTGGTAAGCTAATATAACGTTATATTGTGTTTTCGCTGTAAAACACTTAGAAAATCTGAAATATTGTCTGGATTCACAAGATCTGTGTCTTTCAATTGCTGTACGCTGTGTATTTTTAAGAAATGTTTTATGATGAGTAATTAGGTAATACACGTTGCTCTCTGTAGTTATTCTAGTCGCTTCGGTGAGAGTTGTGATGGTGGCTGCAATGGTAAACTATGATTTATACCTGAAATATGCACATTTTTCTAACAAAACATATGCTATACAATAAATATGTTATCAGACTGTCATCTGATGAAGTTTTTTCTTGGTTAGTGGCTATTTATATCTTTATTTGGTCGAATTAGTGATGGCTACCTATGCAGGGAAAAATGGTGGAGAAAAAAAAAGTTGTGTCTTTTGCTATGGTGGTTAGCTAATAGAAATACATATTTTGTCTTCCCTGTAAAACATTTAAAAAATCGGAAATGATGGCTGGATTCACAAGATCTGTATCTTTCATTTGGTGTCTTGGACTTGTGATTTCATGAACATTTTATTATATGATATCCCTGTGGCTTTAGGCTAGGCTATGCTAGTCAGCTTTTTTGATGGGGGGATCCCGGATCCGGGTTTGTGACTCGTTAGAGGTATTAAGGTCAAGGGCAGAACGTTGGGCCAGGACAGCCCCCCACTCCGACATCCAAAGCATCGGCCTCCACCACGAACTGGCGGGAAGATTCAGGATGAACGAAGATAGGAGCAGTGGTGAAGCAATGTTTGAGGTCCCGGAACGCCCGGTCAGCGGCAGAGGGCCACATGAATGGAACCTTGGTAGAGGTGAGTGCAGACAGGGTGGAAGCCAGGGTGCTGTAACCCCGGATAATGCGGCGATAAAAGTTGGCAAACTCCAGGAAACGTTGCAGCTGCACCCTAGACGTAGGTAGATTTGGATAGAAAACACTCTGAAGTTTCTAAAACTGTTTGAATCATGTCTGTAAGTATAACAGAACTTATGTAGCAGGCAAAACCCTGAGGACTAACCATTAATTTCTTTATTTTTTTAAGTCACTGTCTGTTCAATGAGGTTTCATTGGAATACTGGATTTCTAATCACCCTGTTTTCAGTTCCTACCGCTTCCACTGGATGTCACCACTCTTTGGAAATAGGTTGAGGTTATTCCTTTGTGCAATGAAGAAGTGAGGCCGCCTGGAAACAGTGTAACGTCATGTGTACTGTTTGAGAGTTGCGCAAGACTAGAAAAGTAGCGTTAGTTTGTTGATCTCCTGTATTGAAAACAGATAGACCCGTCTTCAATTTGATCGATTATTAACGTTTACAAGTACCTAAAGTTGTATTACAAAAGTAGTTTGAAATGTTTTGGCAAAGTTTAGAGGTCATTTTTGAGATATTTTGTAGTGACTTTGCGCAAATTGGAAGCTGTTTTTTTCTGGATCAACCGCGCCAAATAAATGGACAATTTGGATATATATGGACGGAATTAATCGAACAAAAGGACCATTTGTGATGTTTATGGGACATATTGGAGTGCCAACAAAAGAATCTCGTCAAAGGTAAGGCATGATTTATATTTTATTTCTGTGTTTTGTGTCATGCCTGCAGTGTTGAAATATGCTACACTCTCTTTGTTTACTGTTGTGCTATCATCAGATAATAGCATCTTATGCTTTCACCGAAAAGCCTTTTTGAAATCTGACATGGTGGCTGGATTCACAACGAGTGTAGCTTTAAAATGGTATCTTACATGTGTGATTTAATGAAAGTTTGATTTTATATAATTTTTTTGAATTTGGTGCTTTCATTTTCCCTGGCTATTGGCCAAGTGGGACGGTATCGTCCCACATATCCTAGAGAAGTTAACCTGTTGGGGATGAGGGCGCTGTTGTGGCTATTTATGCTAATCGTGTAATTTTTTGAAACGGCTTCCCACAAAGTTCTTGATCGTACAATATGCATATTATTATTATTATTGGATAGAAAACAGTCTATAGTTTCTATAGGAGTTGAAATTTTGTCTCTAAGTGGAACAGAGCCCATTCTACAGCAATTTCCCTGACATGGAGTCAGATTCCAGAAATTTTGGCCACTGTTCTGGAGTCAGTTAAAAGGCCACTGTTATTGCTATGACTATACGGACACTGCTTACGTCTTCCCCTGGATGTCTTTACGTGATGACGATTTGAATCGGGTCGATTGCGCGTTCACAGGCACTATAAATTAAAAAACCCTGAGGCTAGTCAATCTTTTGGAGCTGCGTCATGCGCATAGAGGGCACCGACCCGCACCTGTTCCAAGCATTAGTGGAGGGAGTAATATTACTCGGGTCATGTTTCTACTCGTTATGGGAGTTAAAAACATCATAAGGTAGTTAATTTAAAGCGTTTTATAGCAATTTATATCCGTTTAGTGCGATTTTGGGACATTTATTTCTGAAAGGCTGTGAATTGCTGGGCACGCTTCCAGTTCATCCCGAACGCAGTTGGCATTTCCACATGGCAAGAGGACAGCTTTCCACCAAAAGACGATTGGACCCAAGAAAGGATCCTTTGCCCAAGATACTGATGGAAGAACAGCTCAAAGTAGGACATTTTTATTATGATAAATCGTGTTTCTGTCGAAAAATGTTAGTGGCTTAGGACGCCATGTTTTTTGACGTAGCTTCGCTTGGCGCAAGCTGTATTGAAAAGTAAGGATAATTTAAAAAATGTAATTCCGCGATTGTATTAAGAATTAAATTGTCTATCAATCCCTGTCCACCCTATATTTTTTAGTCACGTTTATGAGTATTTATGTATAAGAGTAGATCACTGTCTAAGTGGCGCACAGACTTTTTCTGACCAGCTGAACTACATTTCACATTGTCTAACCATGATTTTGGTGGCTAAATATAAACATTTTCGATCAAACTCTATATGGATTGTGTAATATGATGTTACAGGAGTGTCATCTGAAGAATTCTGAGAAGGTTAGTGAAAAAATTAATATATTTTGGCGATGTTTACTTTTATCGCTCACTTTGGCTAGAATCAATGCTGGGCTGCTATGTGCTATGTGCTATGCTAATATAACGATTTATTGTGTTTTCGCTGTAAGACACTTAGAAAATCTGAAATATTGTCTGTATTCACAGGATCTGTGTCTTTCGATTCGTGTATGCTGTGTATTTTTACGAAATGTTTGATGATTAGTAAGTAGGTAAACACGTTGCTCTAAGTAGTTTTTCTATTCCATTTGTGACGGTGGGTGCAATTGTAACCTATGCCATCTACCTGAAATATGCACTTTTTTCTAACAAAACCTATCCCATACCATAAATATGTTATCAGACTGTCATCTGATTAGTTTTTTTCTTGGTTAGGGGCTATAAATATCTTAGTTTAGCCGAATTGGTGATAGCTACTGGTGTTGGTGGACAAATAAAAGATGGTGGATTATGCTAATGTGTTTTTAGGTAATAGATGTACATCTTTACATATTGTGTCTTCCCTGTAAAACATTTTAAAAATCGGACATGTTGACTGGATTCACAAGATCTGTGTCTTTCATTAGCTGTATTGGACTTTAATGTGTGAAAGTTAAATATTTAAAAAAAATATTGTTTTTGAATTTCGCGGCACTGGTTTTTCAGTGGGGGTGGGGGGGGAGTGCCGCTAGCGGCACTCTCATCCTAGACAGGTTAAAGAACCTGCCGGACATGGAGCACATGTTCTTGGGGGGAGCGGGATAAGACGAGGACGTCATCTATGTAGACAAAGACTAACCAGTTCAACATGTCGTGGAGAATATCATTTACCAGAGCTTGCAACACAGCAGGGGCGTTGGTGAGGCCAAAAGGCATGACTAGATACTCGTAGTGGCTGCTGGCCATGTTGAAGGCGGTCTTCCACTCGTCCCCCTTTCGTATCCGCACCAGGTGGTAGGCGTTCTGCAGATCCAGCTTGGAAAACACAGTGGCCCCCTGGAGCGGCTTGAAGACCGAGGAAATTAGAGGTAGCGGGTCATGGTTCTCAACAGTTATGTCATTGAGTCCCCGGTAGTCAATGCACGGGTGGAGGGTCTTGTCCTTTTTCTCCACAAAGAAGAACCCTGCGCCTGCGGGAGAGGAAGAGGGGACGGATGAATCCTGCAGCTAGGGAGTCCCCAATGTTAGTATCCTTAGCCTTGGTCTCCTGTCCCGACAAAGAGTACAGATGTCCCCGGGGCAGCCTGGTGCTAGGGAGACAGTCAATCCCGCAGTCATAGGGTCAATGCGGTGGAAGTGAAGTGGCCCAGGCCTTGCTGAACACCTCCCGGAGGTCCTGGTACTCCGCGGGGTTGGCAGAGAGGTCCGGGGCACCTTCCGAGCCCCCAGGAAGAAGTCCCGGAGCAGGTTGCGCTGAATTCAGACAATGGGCGCAGTTATGTCATTGAGTCCCCGGTAGTCAATGCACGGGTGGAGGGTCTTGTCCTTTTTCTCCACAAAGAAGAACCCTGCGCCTGCGGGAGAGGAAGAGGGGACGGATGAATCCTGCAGCTAGGGAGTCCCCAATGTTAGTATCCTTAGCCTTGGTCTCCTGTCCCGACAAAGAGTACAGATGTCCCCGGGGCAGCCTGGTGCTAGGGAGACAGTCAATCCCGCAGTCATAGGGTCAATGCGGTGGAAGTGAAGTGGCCCAGGCCTTGCTGAACACCTCCCGGAGGTCCTGGTACTCCGCGGGGTTGGCAGAGAGGTCCGGGGCACCTTCCGAGCCCCCAGGAAGAAGTCCCGGAGCAGGTTGCGCTGAATTCAGACAATGGGCGTGACAGAACTGAATCCAGCCCATTATGGCACCTGTAGACCAGTTGTTGAGGGGATTGTGTCGTCAGAGCCACAAGAATCCCAAAACCACAGGAATCTGAGGAGACTTAATGAGCAGAAATTGAATAGTCTCGCTGTGATTCCCTGACACCCGCAGGTTGATGGGAGTGGTGTTATGACTGACCTGACCTATAAAGCGCCCATCCAGCGCTCTAACATCCAGGGGAATAGAGAGGGGCTGAGTGGGGATGTTCAGCTCGGAAGCCAGGGTATCGTCCAAAAAGCTCTCTTCGGCCCCAGAGTCAATGAGGACCCGGAGAGATTTAGACTGGTTTCCCCACAGCAGAATGTCATGAAAAGGGGTGCGAGCAAGGGAAGCAGAAAAGTTCTCCATTTGGCCCACAAGAGTACTCGCTCCTACCGGTGAGCCTGGTCTTTTTAAATGACAAGATGACCCAAAATGACCAAGAGTCCTGCAATACAGACAACTCTTCATGTTGATCCTGTACTGCCGTTCTGCTGGCGACAGCACAGCTCTGCCTAGTTGCATAGGCTCGGGAAGCGGTGATTCGGCTGTCTTCGGGGAATCTCGGGGGAGGTCAGGAAGCCCCGTGTTCTCTCGGCAACGGGACCGTCGAGGATTTCCGGGTTGACTCGGAGGCCAGGTGGAATCCCTGGACATGCGAACGAAATTGAATTTCCTCTCCCTCCGTCGTTCCTGTAATCGCCCATTGATGTGGATGGTCAAATGCGATGAGAGACTCGAGATCTGTAGGTAACTCCCGAGCAGCAAGCTCGTCCTTGACCCCTCCGAGAAGCTGTGCAGGAACATATCGAACAGCGCTTCCTGGTTCCAAGCACACTCCGCTGCCAACGTGCGGATATCCACCGCATAGTCTGCCACACAGTGGGAGTCCTGCCGAAGCTGGGGGGCTATGGGGTTACCACCATGGTAGGCTGCCTCCAGGAAACCCGCGGAATTGCTCCAGCAGAATGTCCAACGCCCGGTCATGTCATTCAGCCAACGTTTGGACCCCATCCATAAGGCCATGAAGCAATTCCTTGTGCCAAACGATGGTGGCTCTATGCGAGGAGATGGTGTTGCGCAGCTGGCCTGGGTCTGCTGGGTCAGTCTGGCCAGTTCGTACTATCATGTTTCAAGGTAAGATCCAGATGCAGACAATGTTGATTTGTGACAAGGTGGGGGGGGGGGGGGGGTATATAGAAGATAGCCCTATTTGGTAAAAGACCAAGTCCATATTTTGGCAAGAACTGCTCAAATAAAGCAAAACAACAGTCCATCATTACTTTAAGACATGAAGGTCAGTCAATACGAAACATTTGAAGAACTTTGAAAGTTTCTTCAAGTGCAGTCGCAAAAACCATCAAATGCTATGATGAAACTGGCTCTCATGAGGACCGCCACTGGAATGGAAGACCCAGAGTTACCTCTGCCGTAGAGGATAAGTTCATTAGAGTTACCTGCCTCAGAAATGGCAACCCAAATAAATGCTTCACAGAGTTCAGGTAACAGACACATCTCAACATCAACTATTCAGAGGAGACTGTGTTAATCAGGCCATCATGGTGGAATTGCTGCAAAGAAACCACTACTAAAGGACACACATAAGAAGAAGAAACTTGCTTGGGCCAAGAAACACAAGCAATGGACATTAGACAGTGGAAATTTGTCCAAATTAGAGATTTTTGGTTTCAAAAAACGTATTATCTCTGCATGTGTATTTCCCACAGTAAAGCATGGAGGAGGAGGTGTTGTGGTGTGGGGGTTCATTGCTGGTGACACTGCCTGTGATTTATTTAGAATTCAAGGCATACTTAACCAGCATGGCTACCCACTAAGCCCAAACTACGCCATCCTATCTAGTTTGGGCTTAGTGGGACTATCATTTGTTTTTCAGCAGGACAATGACCCAACAGACCTCCAGGATGTGTAAGGGCTATTTTACCAAGAAGGAGAGTGATGGAGTGCTGCATCAGATGACCTGGCCTCCACAATCCCCTGACCTTAACCAAATTGAGATGGTTTGGGATGAGTCGGATTGCAGATTGAAGTAAAAGCAGCCAACAAGTGCTCAGCATTTGTGGGAACTCATTCAAGACTGTTGAAAAAGCATTCCAGGTGAAGCTGGTTGAGAGAATGCCATGAGTGTGCAGAGCTGTCATCATGGTAGAGGGTGGCTATTTGAAGAATCTCAAATATAAAATATATGTTGGTTTATTTAACACTGTTTTGGTTACTACATGATTCCATATGTGTTACTTCATAGTTTTGATGTCTTCGCTATTATTGTAGAAAATAGTACAAATAAAGAAAAACCCTTCAATGAGTAGGTGTTCTACATCTTTTGACCGGTACTGTATATACTTGGTAGGCTGATTCATTCTCTCTGATGAGTGCACATATTTTAACCCCAAAATCCTGGAGACAGCTGCAGCTTTGGAATGTACCACTCTCAAATGACCTCTCCATACCCCCATCCGTCCAGCTCTCTGCCAAGCTGGAAAGGTCATCCGCCCAGCCTGCAATGGCCACATGTGTTTCATGACTGCAAGGAGAGAGAGAGAGAGAGAGAGAGAGAGAGAGAGAGAGAGAGAGAGAGAGAGAGAGAGAGGGAGAGATGGAGAGATGGAGAGATGGAGAGATGGAGAATAATGGCGTCTAATCTTTGACTGCCACAGAGTTGCATATCGCTCCTTAGAGCATTGCTGGAGTGAATGTATACAAAGGAGCTCAGATTCCTCTGTCAGCTTTTGGGGGCTCTGGAAAAAAGTACAGTTGTCAACGCAATCAGAAAATAGTAAATAGAAATCTTGCATAGGATTCAAATTAGCTCTATGTTATGTGTCATCCACAGACATGACTATTACAATATAATTAATCATTATATCATCTCTATTTGCCCAGGATTTAATATGGTATCAACAGAACAGATATGAAGGCAGATAAAAGCATTGATATATACTTAAAACATTGTGTTTCTGAGATATTGATTATGAGTCACTGTCAAAATTGTCATTATAATAGCTATTTGCCTGAGAATATGAAAAATGGTTAAACAATTGCTCAAATTAGCCTAAGCTATTTATTGTGATAGCATACTAAAACTGAGACGGAGTATGGAGAGTTTTGATCTACTGTATGTTGTACATTTTAGATGTGACTGCATTGGACTGATTGCTAACATCAAAGGGGACACTTTGGAGGATTTCATTTTTATAATCAAAACTAAAAACTGTCACTGATATTAGTCATTTCAGTCTTCAGGAAGTGACAACATGGAATTTTTGATTGCTGAGTGAAATACAATATGCAAAATATGCTGAATATACAAAACATTAATAACACCTGCTCTTTCCATGACAGACTGACCAGGTGAATCCAGGTGAAGGCTATGATCCCTTATTGGGTGCTGGCTCATCTCTGGCTCATGTTACAACTCAATATTCGGAGGGTGTTCTTAATGTTTTGTACAATAATTGTATATGCTTGTCATGGTACAAAAAAAACGAGGTAACACTTAAATAACACTTTCCTGATGCTGTGGGATGAGATTTAAAGAAGATATGTCTCCATTTTATGTACAATTCAAATATACCCTAACAGCTTTATACCGCACTAGTCACCTTTAAGCTTTGGATATTCTGATATGAATATTATGAGTACGTTATCAGTAGTGCCAACCCTATGAGTTTCCACCAATCCATTTTTGCCCCTGAAGTTTTAACACTGACATGTTCATTCTAACCACAGTGAAGATAAGACTTTATATAAGAAAACGTTTCTTAAGCTACTGACATATTCAAAGACAAGGGTTCTCTCCCTTTAGCTACCTAGGATCCTGTCCAAAAATATGTCACGTAGGAGAGTCTTGCAGAGGCAAACCAGTCAGGCCAGCTTATCGAAAACGAACCATCGCTTAGCTCATATATTTACTACATGGAAATAGAGAGGTCAGTGGGGTACACCCTCGTTGGACTGCACCATAGAAATCTATATTTGGGATACAAAGAGAATTTTCCCTAAACACAACATGTCTGAACTCTCCTTTCTGAGAGGAGCTATTAAATCTTTCATGAGCGCCATCCACCCGTTGAGCGTAGGCGCTCTAGCCTTCTCTGTGGCACACTTTCGAGACTTATGAATAAAATATGGCGCTCACATGGGTATGCTTAAACAACAAAAAGAAACACTGTCGGGTTTGTTCTGCTATAATTTCAAATGGAGCTTTAGGAGGAAAATAATCCAAAAAAGCTCACATCTATATTCTCAAATGATTACATTCTCGAGTGGTCAAGACTTCCCCATGTATTTGCCCTGACATTAATCAAAGGTGAAGTTTTGGAGATTACTTTGTGTTTTGCTATCATGAGTCTTGTGAACTGGATGCCTAATGACGTGATTAAGCTATAATGCAGTCAGAGTTGATTTCTCTGTTTGTTAGATAGGTCTGGGGTATAATTAAGTATTTTTTTGTTACTACTGTACATGATTCCATATGTGTTATTTCATAGTTTTGATGTCTTCACTATTATTCTACAATGTCGAAAAAGTAAAAATAAAGAAAAACCCTTGAATGAGTATGTGTCCAAATTTTGACAGGTACTGTATATTTTTATATACTGTATATTTACAAAAAATATATATGGGGGATTGAAAATTAGGCAAACATTGATGGAAGCCACAATCTATCTGCAATATTAATGCTGATCTACAGTGGCTTGCGAAAGTATTCACCCCCCATTTTTCCTATTTTGTTGACTAACAACCTGGAATTAAAATAGATTTTATGGCGGTTGTATCATTTGATTTACACAACATGCCCACCACTTTGAAGATGCAAAATATGTTTTATTGTGAAACAAACAAGAAATAATAAAAAACAGACAACTTGAGCTTGCATAACTATTTACCCCCCCAAAGGTAATACTTTGTAGAGCCACATTTTGCAATTACACCTGCAAGTCTCTTGGGGTATCTCTCTATAAGCTTGGCACATCTAGCCACTGGGATTTTTGCCAATTCTTCAAGGCAAAACTGCTCCAGCTCCTTCAAATTGGATGGGTTACGCTGGTATACAGCAATATTTAAGATATACCACAGATTCTCAATTGGATTGAGGTCTGGGCTTTGACTAGGCCATTCCAAGACATTTAAATGTTTCCCCTTAAACCACTCGAGTGTTGCTATAGCAGTATGCTTAGGGTCATTGTCCTGCTGGAAGGTGAACCTCCATCCCAGTCTCAAATCTCTGGAAGACTAAAGCAGGTTTCCCTCAAGAATTTCCCTGTATTTAGCGCCATCCATCATTCCTTCAATTCTGACCAGTTTCCCAGCCCCTGCCGATGAAAAACATCCCCACAACATGATGCTGCCACCACCATGCTTCACTGTGGGGATGATGTTCTCGGGGTGATGGGAGGTGTTGCGCCAAACATAGCGTTTTCCTTGATGGCCAAAAAGCTCAATTGTAGTCTCATCCGACCAGAGTACCTTCTTCCATATGTTTGGGGAGTCTCCCACATGCCTTTTGGCGAACACCAAACGTGTTTGCTTATATAAGCAATGGCATTTTTTTCTGGCCACTCTTCCGTAAAGCCCAGCTCTGTGGAGTGTACGGCTTAAATTGGTCCTATGGACAGATACTCCAATCTCCGCTGTAGAGCTTTGCAGCTCCTTCAGGGATATCTTTGGTCTCTTTGTTGCCTTTCTGATTAATGCCCTTAATGACTCTGGGGCCTTTCAGAACAGGTGTATATATACTGAGATCATGTGACAGACGATGTGACACTTAGACTGCACATAGGTGGACTTTATTTAACTCATTATGTGACTTCTGAAGGTAATTGGTTGCCCCAGATCTTATTTAGGGGCTTCATAGCAAAGGAGGTGAATAACTATGCACGCACCACTTTTCCGTTTGTTTTTTATTTTTGAAACAAGTAATTTTTTTCATTTCACTTCACAAATTTTGACTATTTTGTGTATGTCCATTATATGAAATAAAAATAAAAATCTATTTAAATTACAGGTTGTAATGCAACAAAATAGGAAAAACGCCAAGGGGAATGAATACTTTTGCAAGGCACTATACTCTCTTTTTCTGGTAGACATGGAAAGGCTTTCCCGAAAAACCTTCTCAATTAAATGTTAACTACAAAGTAGCCTCTTCCTACCTTGCAGGTAGGTATCATGATTATTTGCATCAATCTAATGGCCATTTGTTTTGCAAACTCTGAAGTCACATGAGCACTACAGAAATATAGCTAACCAAACAACGGTGTATAGCTGGTTTGCACTTGCATTAAAAGGTAATTACACCCCCTGATTCGGTTTAAGCATTGTTTTGGACTTAAAACATTCATTGTTGTTGTTTTCTATTTAAAGGTGTGATTTTGAGAGCGAAACCCTAAATTAACTGGAAAAAAACTGAAACCTGGAACAACTAAACAGAAACATTTATTTGGGAAACAAATATATGTAATAAGGCAAAACATTTAATGTATTTTATAGGGCCCTATGTATGCTATGCTCAGTTAACTTGTGTGTTCCCCCTGTCGGCAGAGGTCCTCAGGGGGAAGGGGTTCCCCCTTTCCGGCCAGTGGGTCCCTCTTCCCACTGATCCCATTCCAGCCCAGAGAGGACTTCATGAACATCCCGCCAGTGGTGGAAAAAGTATCCAATTGTCATTCTTGAGTAGAAGTAAAGATCCCTTAATAGAAAATGACTCAAATAAAAGTGAAAGTCACCCAGTAAAACACTACTTGAGTAAAAGTCTAAAAGTATTTGGCTTTAAATATACTTAAGAATCAAAAGTAAATGTAATTGCTAAAATATTTTTAAATATCAAAAGTAGAAGTATCAATAATTTCAAATTCCTTATATAAGCAAGCCAGACGGCACAGGTTTCTTGTTTTTTTTATTTTACGGATAGCCAGGACACAGTCCAACACTCAGACATCATTTACAAATTAAGCATGTGTGTTTAGGGAGTACACCAGATGAGAGGTAGAGGATGCAAAGGGATGTTCTCTCGATAAGGGCAATTTTTGACTATTTTCCTGTTCTGCTAAGCATTCAAAATGGAACAAATACTTTTGGGTGTCAGGGAAAATGTATGGAGTAAAAAGTACATTATATACTTGAGGAATGTATTAAAGTAAAAGTTAAAGTTAAATAGTAAAACATACTGTATATAAATGGTAAAGTATAGTACAGATTAGAGGTCGACCGATTATGATTTTTCAATGCCGATACCGATAACGATTATTGGCGGACCAAAAAAGGCGATACCGATTAATCGGCCAATTTTTATATATAAAATCGGCCGATTAATCGGTATCGCCTTTTTTTGGTCCGCCAATAATTGTTATCGGTATCGGCATTGAAAAATCATATATATATAGAGAGAGAGAGAGAGTTGAAGTCAGAAGTTTACATAAACCTTGGCCATATACATTTAGACTCAGTTTTTCACAATTCCTGACATTTAATCCAAGTAAAAATTCCCTGTTTTAGGTCAGTTAGGATCACCACTTTATTTTAAGAATGTGAAATGTCAGAATAATAGTAGAGATTCTTTCAGATTTGATTTCATTCATCATATTCCCAGTGGGTCAGAAGTTTACACACACTCAATTACTATTTGGTAGCATTGCCTTTAAATTGTTTAACTTGAGTCAAACATTTCGGGTAGCCTTCCACAAGCTTCCCACAATAAGTTGGGTGAATTTTGGCCCATTCCTCCTGACAGAGCTGGTGTAACTGAGTCAGGTTTGTAGGCCTCCTTGTTCGCACACACTTTTTCAGTTCTCCCCACAAATTTTTGATAGGATTGAGGTCAGGGCTTTGTGATGGCCACTCTAATACCTTAACTTTGTTGTCCTTAAGCTATTTTGCCACAACTTTGAAATTATGTTTTGGGTCATTGTCCATTTGGAAGACCAATTTGCGACCAAGTTTTTACTTTCTGACTGATGTCTTGATGTTGCTTCAATATATTCACATAATTTTCCTACCTCATGATGCCATCTATTTTGTGAAGTGCACCAGTCCCTCCTGCAGCAAAGCACCCCCACAACATGATGCTGCCATCCCCGTGCTTCACGGTTGGGATGGTGTTCTTTGGGTTGCAAGCCTCCCCATTTTTCCTCCAAACATAATGATGGTCATTATGGCCAAACAGTTCTATTTTTGTTTCATCAGACCAGAGGACATTTCTCCAAAAAGTATGATCTTTGTCCCCATGTGCAGTTGCAAACCGTAGTCTGGCTTTTTTTATGGAGGTTTTGGAGCAGTGGCTTCTTCCTTGCTGAGCAGCCTTTCAGGTTATGTTGATATAGGACTCGTTTTAATGTGGATATAAATACTTTTGCATCTGTTTCCTCCAGCATCTTCACAAGGTCCTTGGCTGTTGTTCTGGGATTGATTTGCACTTTTCGCACCAAAGTACGTTCATCTCTAGGAGACAGAACGCATCTCCTTCCTGAGCGGTATGACGGCTGCGTGGTCCCATGGTGTTTATACTTGCGTGCTATTGTTTGTACAGATGAACGTGGTACCTTCAGGCGTTTGGAAATTGCTCCCAAGGATGAACCAGACTTGTGGAGGTCTACAATTGTAGACACAAAGTAGATGTCCTAACCGACTTGCCAAAACTATACTTTGTTAGCAAGAAATTTGTGGAGTGGTTGAAAAACGAGTTTTAATGACTCCAACCTAAGTGTATGTAAACTTCCGACTTCAACTGTATATTTGAAATAATGACATTTACAACAATATTGAATAAACAATGAACACTTGTTTTAATTTCATATAATACATAAATAACATCTATTTAGACTCAAATAAATGATGAAACATGTTACATTTGATTTATATAACGCAAAAACACAGTATTGGAGAAGAAAGTAAAAGTGCAATATGTGCCATGTAAAAAAGCTAACATTTAAGTTCCTTGCTCAGAACATGAGAACATATGGAAGCTGGTGGCTCAATATTCCCAGTTCTTAAATATTCCCCGTTAAGATGTTTTAGGTTGTAATTATTATAGGAATTATTATTCATCAACTATTTCTCTCTATACCATTTGTATTTCATATACATATGACTATTGGATGTTCTTATAGGCACTTTAGTATTGCCAGCCTAATCTCGGGAGTTGATTGGCTTGAAGTCATAAACAGTGCTGTGCTTCAAGCATTGCTAAGAGCTGCTGGCAAATGCAGTAACGTGCTGTTTGAATGAATGCTTACCAGCCTGCTGCTGCCTACCTCCGCTCAGTCAGACTGCTCTATAAAATATCAAATCATAGACTTAATTATAATATAATAAACACACAGAAATACGAGCCTTAGGTCATTAATATGGTCAAATCTGGAAACTATCTGTCACGCCCTGACCTTAGAGAGACTTTTTATTTCTCTATTTGGTTAGGTCAGGGTGTGATTTGGGTGGGTATTCTAGTTTGTCTATTTCTTTGTTGGCCGGGTATGGTTCCCAATCAGAGGCAGCTGTCTATCGTTGTCTTTGACTGGGGATCATACTTAGGTAGCCCTTTTTCCCACCTTCAGTTGTGGGATCTTGTTAGTGTGTAGTTGCTTTCTGCACTGCATATAGCTTTACGTTCGTTTTTGTATTTTGTTGTTTTTCGGTGTCATTTTAATAAAAGGAAAAATGTACGCCTACCACGCTGCACCTTGGTCTCATTCTATCAACGAGCGTAACACTATCTTTTCGAAAAAACAAAACGTTATTCTTTCAGTGAAATACGGAACCGTTACGTATTTTATCGAACGGGTGGCAACCCTAAGTCTAAATATTACGGTCACACAATTTGCAATGAGCCTGCCGGCCCAAACTGTTCCATATACCCTGACTCTGCTTGCACTGATGTTTGATGTTTGAGGTATTGATGTTTATGGTTAGGTACATTTGTGCAACGATTGTGATTTTTTCACGAATGCACTTTTGTTAAATCATCACCCGTTTGGCGAAGTTGAAGTAGGGTGTGATTCGATGATAAATTAACAGCCACCACTTTGATTATATGCAACGCAGGACAATCTAGTTAACCTAGTAATATCATCAACCATGTGTAGTTAACTAGTGATTATGTGAAGATTGATTGTTTTTTTTATAAGATAAGTTTAATGCTAGCTAGCAAAGTATCTTGGCTTTTTGCAGCCACAAGGTCCTTTTGACGCTGCACTCGCTTAACAGGTGATCAGCCTGCCACGCATTTTCCTCATGGATTGCAATGTAATCGGCCATAATCGGCGCCCAAAAAGGGTGATTACCGATTGTTATGAAAACTTGAAATCGGCCCTAATTTTTACTTAAGTACTTTACACCACTGCATCCCGCTGTCATCCAAATACAATGTGAATAAAACATTATAATTTTTTTGCGTATACAGTTTGTGTATACTGTAGTATTCTATACTTTGGTTTTCTATACTGTGGTATTCTAGTAGGAGACTATATAAAAGCGTAGTAGTCCAAGTGTAGTTATTTCTAATGAAAAGTGTGATCTAACTGCCCCACAATCCAAAGTAATACGGTTGATATAGTAGTATATAAAAAAGTAATCAGACTAATTATTTTCCTACATTTAACTTTAAACTTTTTAAACTTCTTCCACTGCCACAAAAATACCTTTAAAGAACTAAAGCAAGCCCCACAACTTTACTTCATGTATAGTTACCATCTAGTTATTATAATATTCATGTCTGTGGATGACACATATCAGAGCGAATTTGAATCCTATGCAAGATTTTAGACTACTATATTCTGATTGCGTTGACAGCTGTATTTTTTCCAGAGCCCAAAAAAGCTAACAGAGGAATCTGCCATAGAGCTCCTTTGTACACTTTTCACAGCAGCAATGCTCTAAGGAGAAGCAGCGATGTGCAACTCTGTGGCAGTCAAAGCTTAGACATCTTAGTCTTTCACTCCCCCTCTATCTCTCTCTCTCGCTCTCTCTCTCTCCTTTTCTCAAAATGAGCAAATACCTTCCAATTAGTAGCTTTCAGGAGGGCTGTTGTGACAGAAAACAATTTACAGTAAAAAAAAAGAAAGTCTGAACTCACTGCTTGCCTAAAGTATTAGTGATCCAAAATATAATCCACTTAACTTTGTGAAGTAACCAGAAGGGATGAGGTGATGTTGGCGAGTCAAGGATGGCCTTAACTATTGAGAGTATCTGTCCACAGGACAATGGAAACTAAGCTGAAATGGTTGCCATGGTATCAGAGATGTGTTGCAGTCATGAAACACACATGGCCATCACAGGCTGGGCGAAAATACCTCTCCAGCTTGGCAGAGAGCTTGACGGATGGAGAGGTGAAGGGAAAGTGGTACTCTCCAAAGCTGCAGCTGTCTTCAGGATTTTGGGGTTCAAACATGTGCACTCAGCTGAGAGAATGAATTAGCCTACCAAGTACATTAAAAAACCTTCCTGTACAGTACGAATCCCCTTTAGTTTCAGACATTCAACATCAGTTTATTGATTACCGTAAATTAATAGTCACACTGTGAAGGAATAATTTACTTTTAGCTTATCCGCAAACCTCAGGAACCCAATTTGAAAAGTAATTAATTGTACCTCACAGTATTATGCTGAGGCTAGAACCTTATCTTGCCGGTGGCATTGGAAGAAAAAGAGACTCAGAAGTATTGATTTCTAATAGTGGCTTTAATCTGAAACGACTGCCCTCTGTGAGTGCCATTATGTTGAGGCTGCTCCAATGGACTCCATTGATTCATTACGGCTTTGGAAATGGCTGCTCAAGCTATTCATCTAAGCTGAAACTCTCAGTCAATTTGATAGCCTCTGCCACTGCTCCGTTTTTTTCCTTATTTTGTCAGTGTGATGCCATTGGAACAATGCCTGAATGTCCGTTAGATGAATATATAGTGACATGTTCTCAATACTATCACGTCATCTCTCTCTCAGTATGGGATTGAGCTGTCCTATCTTCTTTTCTCTGTTCTACTTCAGGTTCAAGGATGAGAAAAACCTTCTTACTTGATGCTGCTGTACTCTGACAAAGGCAACGTAGTATTCTGATAGATACAAGCACATAGGCAACATATTATATATCATACTGCAGTGCACATTCAGTATAACATTCATACTAACTGGGGGTGACCACAGTCTAAAAGTAGCTCTGTTGTGTGTGTATAACAAACCTTCAAACCCTAAACTGTTTAAAACCTTCATTACTGAAGTGTGTGTGCGCTTGTGTGTGTGTGTGTGTGTGTGTGTGTGTGTGTGTGTGTGTGTGTGTGTGTGTGTGTGTGTGTGTGTGTGTGTGTGTGTGTGTGTGTGTGTGTGTGTGTGTGTGTGTGTGTGTGTGTGTGTGTGTGTGTGTGTGTGTGTGTGTGTGCTTGTGTGTGCTTGTTTGTGTGTGTGTGTGTGTTGACCGTAAATCACATATATGTATGTGTGTGTGCATTGTTTTCTCTGTGTATGTGGGGAGGTGCTGACTTTGTGTGAACATAGCTTTGTGTAGGCTACAGTATGTGCCTGTGTGAGTAGTTCTGGGCTTGTAGGCATTTCTTTGCATGTACTAGGGGCGATGGACTGTATGTGTGCATGCACACCTGCTTTAGTGTGTGTGTATGTCTGTGCATGCCAGTTTGTGAGTGCCTGTGTGTGTACCTGTGTGTATGTATGCGCAGGTCACTCTGAAGCTGCCAGACCAGATGTGCAGGTGTCTGGATTGAGTGGAGTGATGAGTGACTCCCTCACTGACTCTGCAGACTTGGAATAATGCACGCAGGTCTCTCTGACAAATGAGCTCCTATATAATGCACACATGGAGAGTAGCGACTCTGACTATAGTTTCAATCAGGACCTCCATCACATCCTGGGGCCAAGGCTTTTTATCCTCCTACTGGCATCGGACCAAAGAAAATGTCATAAAATGCTAAACAGAATAGAGTATCTTGGGCGACTTCAAAAGTGTTTGTGTGACAGGGTGGAAATGGCAGGTTCCTTGGATGTACGTGGAGCAGGCGTTGTGAAGCAGAAGCCAGACAAAAGGAGCCCGTTTGATCTATACCTTCTTTTGAACAATAGGCTACTCATTTTCATATCATGATGAGACATTTCAAGGACCAAGATAATGATGTAATTGTTTCCATTGGTTAATTGTTTTGGTAAACCCTGTTCCCCCACCACCAGTTCAAATCCACTAAACACATAAACATAGGATACTGAAACAAAGGAGTTCTAATCGCCCCTTTTAAAACCCTCAGTGATCGATGTCCGTGCCGGCGCAGATGTTGGTGAAGTCATCATGTTTTATTAAATAAAACCGTGTATGTTTACTCAAGAGACTTCCTGTTTTTTACATGGCTGCGTTCAGTGGCGACTCGTCATTCAGGGCAGGTGGGGCCCCAACCTGTTTTGAGTACCGTACTTTTAGGTAAAAAAAATAATATATAGGGCTTGCTTGTTATTTTGGCATTAATAAGTGTCACATATCAGTTTGCAAACAATGTGCTAAAAAAAAATGTTTGTTAATAAAGCCGCATACAAACATCGTTTCTTTTTTGCTTTCTTGAGTAAGGCAGCTCCACAATGCAGTAGCTCAGTGCTTTCTGTGGTGGTGGGATGTAAGGGGTGCGTAACTGGTGGCAGGGAAGTCAGACGCAGGAGAGCAGAACTGGGTAATAACCGGAGCAGTTTAATTATCAAAACCAACGGCATCCAGGATAACGAAATATGGGTACAAAACCTGTCGCGCACCAGTCACAATGTGCACAAGCACTTACAGCAAACAATTTCACACACATACATGGGGGGAACAGAGGGTTAAATACACGACAAGTAATGAGGGAAATGTGATCCAGGTGTGTGGGAAAACAAGACAAAACAAATGGAAAATGAAAGGTGTATCGGCGATGGCTAGAATACTGGTGACGTCGACCGCCGAATGCCGCCCGAACAAGGAGAGGAACCGACTTCGGAAGAAGTCATGACATGGGGCTAGCCAGCAGAAAATACAGAGCATTGCACCTGATTGGCTCAGTTTTCTATCACTCATGGGACAGTACATCATCCCCAATTCTAAGATTAGAGCTTGAAAATGTTAGCCCCTTAAGTAGATGTGCCCATTCAAGAAGGCTCAAGGTCATTGGCCACAGACAGAATGACATCCAATCATGTTATATCTACAGTAGCTTTTTTTTTAAACATTTTTTATTTAACTAGGCAAGTCAGTTAAGAACAAATTCTTAATTACAATGACGGCCTAGGAAGAGTGGGTTAACTGCCTTCTTCAGGGGCAGAACGACAGACTTGTACCTTGTCAGCTTGGGGATTCAATCTAGCGATGGTTACTGGCCCAACGCTCTAACCACTAGGCTTCCTGCCGCCCCGCTTTGATTGGACTGATCATGTCAACTTCTTACTTTCAAAGTCTTAGCTAGCAGTCATCATCAGTTGTCATCAAGTCGACAATCTACTGGCAAATCCCTTTTAATCCTTGTCATATGAAGAGAAATAACGAAGAGAAATTATAGATAAAACATATCGATGCTTTCGGCCATTGTACATAAAGATTACACAACAAGTTGGAAATCACAAGTTCAACAATGAGTCGTTTGTAAGGAATCAGTGGCTAACTGCAATAGTTGCAAATAAACCACTAACGTCAGCCTGCTATTCAATGGGGTGGCTGTGACCAGAGAATACCAGACTTTGATGACAAAGTTTGATGACAACATTTTCCCACAAAGGACCACAGCGTCACCTTCACAAGGTGAGTCCAAAAATGTCTTGTATGCTGCGGCATAAATTATGTAATATGCAAGGGAGAAATGTATACTGTAGCTAAGAACGTAATACTACGTGTATGTTGTGTAGTATGCTGTTAGTAGCCCATGTGCCTCGCCTTAACAATTTGGACTATTTTCACCAACACGGTATTATAAACACATAACGTTAGTAGTTGTGGTGCTTGGCTTTCACGTGCAAATTCAACACACACAACATTCTATAATAGAATTGTGTTATTTGACGTGTCAAATTAAAAGCTTATTTAACGCGTCAAATAGTGTTATATGACATGTATATTTTTTTAACACGCAAAGACCCAAACGGTGTTCAATGTGCCTCACCCTAATAATTTGGTGTATTTCCACCTCTTAATTTTTCCTACTGTTCTAACTTGGTGGTGCACAAATAGCCTATAACCTTTTTTAGAGAAATGTAATCATCAAATATTTTAAGAGATTTCATTGTCTGTTTATATGCCCCCTTTATTTATCCTACGGTTCTGACTTGTACAAGGAGTACACTGTAAGAACGGCCCATGTTCAGAATTTTGTCGCTGTACATTTAAAAAGTGCTGAACAAATAGCTATATTGACAATGTCCGTCGTCGCTTGCTCATTAATGTCTTAATCTAAATTACGGATTGCCTCTTATCCGCTTGTCCTCCCCTTATGCCATCATTTGTACATCTCAATTGTCAGTAGAAACCACATTTATTTAAGCTAAACTGCCATATCAGCTGTGTTTTTTTAAAAGCAGTAAATGAGGCTGAATGAACTGTTTCGCTGCCAGACAAGGCTCCACTGAAAGCCAGGTTTAGCAGTCGTAAGGTGTTGGGACTCAGCTGTTGGGTCAGCTTTATGTAGGCCCTAACAGCTTGTGGGCACCGTTTCTCACCGTTATAGTGCAATGCATGTATGTTTTAGTGTTGTGTTATGTAGTTGCTTTGCTAGCATGCATCCCAAGATTTACATGCTAAAATTGCCACTGGCTGCGTTGCATTCCAATGAATACCCCTGTATCGCTGTTCGCATATGCAGTGTTAGTCAGACAGGAGAGGATGCCGACAAGTTACTTTCACAAAATCGTCTGCCCAGTCCGAACTGTTTGAGCTAGAAACTATCGAAAGCTGAGACTCACGAACATGCAGATGATGGCTGACCCTCAAAAGCTTCACGAGAGTAATCTGAACTCTGAAGGTAACACTGTACTGGGTGGTAAAACCTTTGAAAAGTGAATGGAGGGTAAATGTGCCAAAAACATAAGGCTTAAATATGGGTCACATGCGGACATTCAGAGTGGGGGCCTAATACTGTTGTCCTGTGGGTACAGTATAATTATTAACAGGTGCCGGGGAAGAACGGTTTCCTCTGCTCTGGAGACCAGCGTGTGTGTGTTGAGGGGGGGTTGCAAGCTCCATCAGCCAGGACTATACATTGGGCAATCAAAACCTAACCATCCCGGAACATTTTGGTGTTACTTCCGAATGGCAATAACGTTATGGGCATTCACTTAGCAAGTCTACTCCTCAGCTGAGCTTTAGGGTGGAACAACTGTGTGAAGGTCTGTCGGATACTCTCGTGTGCATGAGCTTGAGGTTGAATGCTTGTGTGTGTGTGTAAGTGTGTGTGTAGATGAGTGCACGAGTGGAAGGGGAGAGGTTTAGAGATGTGTGGGTGGGGGCGTGTGCATGTGCGTGTATGCATCCCACAATCGTGGCTATAGGGTGATGGTAATGAGAACCATATGGGAGGAATCTCAAGTTATAACTTTAAATTATTTCTGCTTGCCAAAATGTTCCACTGCCCGATACCTTTGTCAATGGCAGCTATCCTTTTAGAGGAAGTGCCTACAGCATTACGCATACTATCCATCTCATGTGAAAGAAATTAAGATATTCAGGAAAAAGAAAACAAAAATACTAAATATATGTAGTACTGTACAACCGAGGCAAAAGGGTTAGAAATGCTTACCACTGCTAACCTGGTTTCGTGCTGTCAGTGGCACCATGTACTCTTTCTAAGGGACACATCTCAACTTCTTATGGGCTCCAGGATCCATAAAATAAATGAAGATGTTTTATTGTCACATACACCGGATAGATGCAGTGTGTTTTTTTGCATGGTCAGCCATAGTAGTACAGCGACCCTGGAGCAAATTAGGGTTAAGTGCCTTGCTCAAGAGCACATCCACATATTTTTCACCTTGTCGGCTAAGGTAATCATACAAGCAAACTTTCGGTTACTCGCCCAACTCTCTAACCGCTAGACTACCTGCCGCCTCAAAGAGCAGTAGGAATCAAACCCATGCCGACTCTTGCATATGTGTGCCGGGGTCATACATGTGCACATTGGTGGTCTGCCAGTCACAGGGATAACATCCATACCTGTCATGAGGGTAGATTTTTGCGGGAGGGAAATTTGAGAACAACTGGAGGTCTACTTAGAGCCAGTTGGAGAGGCAGTATGTTTAGCAGTGCATCTACAGTATCATGGTACAGCTACGTCGATAATGGACAGGCATTCATTCTGGTGTTACTGGTAAATATGGATAAGTATTTCAAAATAGTGGTAAGGATAGTGGTAAGTATCTCGAAATATAACCCATCATGGTAATTGGTGAATGGAATATATCTAGCTATAATTCCAATGGTTTAGCTGATAATAGGAAAAGAAGAGCACCTTTTCCCTGGCTAAAGAATAAGCATTACCATATTTATTGTTTACTGGAAACTCAATCAATATCTTCTGACAAAATGGCCTGGGAAAAAGAATGGGCTGGCCAAATCTATTTCTGTCATGGGCTAAGAAATTCTTATTATCCTGCTGTTATGATCCTGCTGAAAAACAATATCGATCTTGTATTGCAATCTGTTAAAATAGATCATCAAGGAAGATGGATTGCATTGAATATATTACTTTATTATGAACTCATAAATATATCTGGACGGAATAATAATTACTATCAATTATAATGGTAGGGGACTACAACACAGTTTTACAATGCGCTCTAAAAGTATGCAGACCCCTTGACTTTTTTCACATTTTGTTACGTTACAGCCTACTTCTAAAATTGATTAAATATTTTTTTTACTCATCAATCACAATACCCCATAATGGCAAAGCAAAACAGTTTTAGCAAATAAAAAACAGAATACCTTATTTACATTAGTA